>NW_021604665.1:8642539-8679735 GCF_004785775.1 Grammomys surdaster | reverse complement strand
GAGAGAGAGAGAGAGAGAGAGAGAGAGAGAGAGAGAGAGAGAGAGAGGAAGAGATAGGAAGAGACGGGAGAGAGATGCTTGGTTGGTTGGTTGGTTAGTTAGTTGGTTAGTTAGCTGGTTGGTTGGTTAGTTGGTTGGTTAGTTGGTTAGTTGGTTAGTTGGTTAGTTAGTTGGTTGGTTGGTTGGTTGATTGTGGCCTGTTCTGTTGATGGCATCATTTATCACTATGCATGGTACTCTTACCTCCCCAGGCTGGGCCCCGCCTTATGTCCTTTTATTACCTGAGTTATAGGTCCCCTTCTTAGGCTTGAGAGACAGGAAGGTGAGGCCCAGGAGTTCATTGGTTCCAGAGCATCTGCGCTATGTATAGTCTTAGGTCCTTAGTAGGAAGGTTTAAGGCATTTGTCAGTTTCTCCTCCTCTTAGCCAAGCAACAGGCTTAATTATTGGTCACTTACTATTTCCCTTTCACTGGAGCCACAGGTGCCAGTGCACAGCCGTGGGTGAAACAACACTTACCAGCATTTCTGGTGCCATAGCACCTACTAAACAAACGATCATTTTGTGTGGTGTGACTTGGGAGGGCTGCTGTGTCAGTGCAGTCTCTGGCTCTGTAATGGCTGCTATTGACTGCTGTAGCACAGGCTGTATGGCTATTAGCTGACTGAAGCCTATAACATTGATAAGGATGTGCTGACTGTGTGTCCACATCTCCTGTGGGTGGTCACAGCTGATCTGACGGGGGTTGGCAGACAGTACATTAAGCTTGGGACAGTTTTCACAATGTGATGCTCTGAGTAAAAAGTCCGTACTAATCTGATGCTTCTTTCAACAGAAGCAGATCCCAAGAGTAATGGTTACTGGGCCCTGAGCCCTACTTCCCTCAGGGGCAAAAGGAGGAGAACACAGTGGCCTCTGGTCCTAGTCAGGTGCCTCTGTGGACAGAGGGAGCTCATTCCCATGGAGAAAGCTCTCTGAGGTGCTCTCCTAGTTGGAAGGGGACGGTGGGTACACACTCTACCATACTTATCCTTGCTCATCAGTCAGCAAATCTGTGAGGCATGAGCCCTCCCCTTCTGTATTCATAGGCAGCAAGGCATTCTGGATCCCAGGAGCATAATGTCCTGCATGTGCAGAGCTAACGGTGACATTTGTCTGGGGAACGTGGATATAGCAATACAATTCTAAAATATCTTTTGACCCTCAGCGACTGAACCTTTGTCAGTCCTCACAGCAAAGTCAACACACCTTGAAAACGTTTAGGACTATGTACGTAGCTTGCTACCCTACAGTGTGCTCACTCTGCTTAAGTTTCTCCTGCCTACAGAAGAACAATGCAGCCAATGTTACTTGCTTTGGGTCTCCCATGGGAACATTTTTCACAGTCTAAGATAATGCATAGCTTTAATCTCAAGCTATGTGCTTATCCATGCCCCCGATCCAGGGTAATACACGTTTGCAAGTGTATGCAGTGACGAAGGCAGTCAACAGGCTGGAAGCGATGTCATACAACAATTGTCTACCATAAATGTTGGAAGCAACCTGACAGGGCTCGCTAATGTATGCTTGCAGAACCAAGTGCTTTCGGGTCACCTGGAGTCTGTAAAATTACCCTTCCCCTTGTAAAACTCAGCTAAAACTGTCTGTAAAGAATGTCATATCCTTTCCCCATGCCTCTGTGTTGCTCAATAAATACAGAACAAAGCTAAGGACAGACAGATATAGGGACATCAGGCAGCATTCAGGCAGGTACAGGCACAGGTGTGTGTAATAGACTACAGATAGCCCAGTAGCCACAGACAGCAGAAAGAACATAGAGAGGTGAAGAATTGAAAGTTGGACTCACCCCCCAGTCAAATTAATTCAAGAGGAAGTCTGTATTTTCATTCTTTACTGTGACACTGATGCGTTTTGGTATCTCTGAGATAACTTTAATTTGAGATGAGGGATGTGGTAGGGCTGACAGTCTGGCAGCCCATGGTGGGATAATGACACATATCCCAACATATCCTTTCTGGTGAAAGAGGCAGAGGCATGCTCATTGACAAGGACATGCCTACCATCCGTTGTCACAGGAACGAGAGCGGCAGAGAAGATGAAGCAGAGTTAGGTCACATGGCTGCTTTGATTCCTTGTGTGTGTGTGTGTGTGTGTCACACACAGGATGGCGAGCCTAGGGTGAGAGTAGGCAAGCAGGACAGTTGCTGTGTAGGCGGATCTCAAAGGCTGTAAAAGCCTTAGTCACTGTGGGGTGGCTTGAAACAGTGGCCCCCAGAGGCTCAGGTGTTTGAATACTTGGTCCCCATTTGGTAGCACTGCTTGGGAGGTGTGGCCTTGCTAGAGGAAGCATGTCACTGGGGGTGGGCACTGAGGTTTCAAAGCCTCTGTCTGTTGTTCGCTTTCTGCTTCCTGCTGCAGTGAGGATATCTTTTCCCTTGGCTGCTCCAGCTGTCTCGGTTTCTTACTATGATGATCATGGGGGTCATCCTTTTGGAAATATAAAGCCAAATAAACTCTTCCTTCTGGAAGTTGCCTTGGTCAGGATATTTTATCACAGCAACAGAAACTAATACACACGGCTGGAGATGTTGTTTAGTGGTAGAGATTTGCCTAGCATGCACAGGCCCTGGGTTCTGTCTCCTAACCCCAGTACTGTGAAACAGTGACAAAAACATCAGTCACCAAGTTTAATGTCATATCAAAGCAATCCTTAAACTCTGTCTCTCTGTCTCTCTCTGTGTGTCTCTCTCTTTCTCCCTCTGCCCTCCCTCCCTCCACAAGATGGTTCAACAAGAAAAGGTGCCTGCCTCCAATCCTGATGACCTCAGTTCTATCCCTGAGACCCATATGGTTGAAGAGAGACACAGCTTCCACAAGCTGTCCTCTGACCTCTGTAAGTATGCTGTGGCACATGTGTAGCCAAACACCTCCAAAATAAAATCAACACAAACACAAAACTTCTCCACAAGGAAATAAAACAAAAATTGAAATTAAGGTCAGGGATTGTCCTTACATGTGCATGGTTGGTCCTCATGTAGTCACCCCACTGCTGGCAGACTCTGTCAAACTGTATGTGTGTGTGTGCACGCGTGGTATGTGATCATGTTGTGCAGGTGTACGCGTATGGAGGCTCAGCTGTCACTCCACAGGTGCTGTTTGTTCCCTTTTCCTCTGAGACAGGGCCTTTCATTCATCTGGAGATCATTAAGTAGGCTAGTGGCCTATTTATTGCTGCCGCCGAGCAGCCCAGGAATCTGCATGTTTTCACCTCCCAGTCTCATAATTCCATGCCCATTTCCTTGTATGTGGGCTGTGGTGACCCAAATCAGGCCCTCACACTCACAAGGCAAGCACTTTACCAACTGGGCCATTGTAGGAGGAACTCTATGTAAATGTTGGGACCCGTGCAGCCGCAAAGGCATCTCCTGCAGGAGGACCTAACTGAAGACTGCCTGAGAGACCAAGGATTACTGATGCAGACAACACCAGCCAATCAGGAACTGCTATTTAGAAGAAATGCTTTCTTGGGAGCAATGTGGGGTGAGTGGAGGGTATTAAAGGCGCTTGCAGCAGTGTTTAGATGAGCTTGCTGTGGTGTTTCTCACTTGCTCCCAGAGTCTGTGTTATTGACTCTGAGCCGTCTCACCTCCAACACCCAAGAGCAGGTAGGGTCAGGCTGCGAGTAGTCTAGGGCACAGGCAGCAGGCCATCTCCTCAGCCCCTCCTGAAATATTTGATCAGTCAAGATTAAAAAAAAAAAAAAGACAGACAAGCAGACAGACAGGCAGATTACTGACTGACTGACTTCTTCTAGAGCTCCAATTTCCTTCTAGTCTTTTCCTTGGCCATTTTCAGCCACAACTGACCTTGAAGCTTGAGAAATCCAACCTAGAAGGGGCAGCCCCTCTTCTCATCCCCTGCCCTTCCTTTCACCTCCTGACCCCACATTTCCACCCCCCGCATCTTCCCTCAGGAACTCATAGCCATTTGTAGGCTTCATGAATGGGTTTCAGAACGAGCCAGCTTAAGCTTTTAGCAATGGAGACTCTGGCTTCCTGGCCCTGATCAGGAGTGGCCAGCCAACTGCTCATGTTATTTCATAGGCCTCTGGGGTCAGGTTGACCTGACCAGGCTCCAAGAGCACAGAGCCAATCACCAAGTAATCCAAGCCACCTCGTTGAAGCCCAGCCATGGTGACCCTTGTCTCTCAGACACTGGGGCCCCTGCCAAGCACTGTCCTCGGAGGAATATGCATGCTGCAGGCCTGGCAGCTGGCCCCTTTCCCAGCAGGCTGCTTCAAAGCTCATCAGGGATCCAGTGCCAGGCAGATGCATGCTGTAGCTCGCTATTAGGATGTGGTACTGGCAAAGGTACCCAAGGAAGCTGGAGAAAGCTGACCTCCATCACCTCTTTGCTTGGGGAGACAGAGTCTCCTATTGCTTTGGTGGAAACCAAAGGGAAGAATGAGATTCTCCTTCATTCAAATATACCACGGATGCTGAGTGACACTTTCTTGGGGGAAGTACTGGCTCACACCAGCCTGAACAAAATGTCCCCAGTGTGACAGAGTCATTGGCCACAGTGTGGATTTCATAGCTAGCACTTAGATGGTTCTGTACCTTTGAGGGTTTTTCCACAGAAATTTAAGGTACAGGGACATGTTCTCCAGCCCCAGAGGATTCACATGGGGCACTGATATAGTGGTGGCTTTCTTTGTCTTCATTGTCACTGTGGCTTCTTGTCTCTTCTCTCTGATGAACAGCAAGAGCTCGTCAAAGCAGAAGGGTAGAGGACAGTTTGGGGAATTCTTCAACCCTCTCAAGGGAGCATTAGTATTTCTCCAGAAACAGAACAAGCCAGAGGAATGCCCCATGGACTGGATGCTATTGTCCATGGGCATGTGAGGCAGGAGGCTTTGGTCCATTGACCTTTACAAGATGGAGGCTAGGCACACTGGTCATGAGTAGATGGTTTAATGTAGCTCTTAACTGAGCTGGTGGCCCTTAGACAAATGATCTAACCTCTTTGAGGCCCAGTTTCTTCGGCCATGGATGAAAAGGAACAGTGCCTATCATACACCCTTTCTGTGGCAGCCGAATGAGGCCGTCTCCTGGTGTCACAGTATCTGACAAAGAGTAAGCGCTTAATAAAAGCTGTCTTTCACAATTACTAATGGAAAATCCAGCCTGGAAACTCCACAGTAAATGTCTTTTCTGTTCTCCCGGGGGCTTCTCCAGCAAGCCCATAACTCTGGGTCCTGGTGAAACACCTGCAGTAAACGTTTACAAGCGTGATGTATGGACTGCATTCTCAACCCATGGAGGATGGAGGGGGAGCTGAAGATGGATAGCTCCTCACCCCAAATCCCAGCCCGATTTGCCACTCTCCGCTCAGCTCACCTCCCTTCTCTGTACTGACTGTGCTCTGGGCCCTGCACAAGCCTACTCCCCAGGAGAAGGTACATAGCAAGTGCTGAACAATTGCCATCCATTGTTCATGAATGGGAAGGCTTTATGTGGGAAGCTGCTATAGTCTTCTTTGGGTTGAGTATCTCACCCAGAAGTGTATGTGCTGGGATGCCAAGACCCTCAGGTGGGGTCTTGTCATGAGGTCATCAGGCACCATCGTTGCCAGGGACTGGTGTTGGTCTCACTGAGTAGGTGAGTTCTCACATAAGCAGGTGATCCTATAGCGAAGTGATTCTGCCTGTGTAGCTAGTTCCATGCACAGTGGTTCCCTTTCCCTTCCTTGCCATGTTTGGAGCAGTCAAAGGGACTCTGGCTAGGAGGCCAGTACTGTACTGTAGATGCTATCTAGTCACCAAAATTATAAGCTATATAAATCAGTCTCTCTCTTTCTCTCTTTCTCCCTTCTCCTCCCCATCTCTCTCCCCCTTCCTATCCCTCCCATCCCCCCTATCCCCTCCTTTCTCTGGGATTGGATTTCTCTGTGCAACAGCACTGGCTTTCCTGGAACTTTGTAGAACAAGCTGGCCTTGAACTCTCAGAGATCTGCCTGCCTCTGCCTCCTGAGTGCTGGGATTAAAGGCACACATCATCATGCTTGGTGCAAATCTTTTTAATTTTGTAAGTTCCAGCCTGGGGCCTTTTGTTACAGCAACTGGAAAGGGATGAATACAAATGTTTGTAGGTGAGCTTTGGCTGGGGATGGGGTGTTGAAACAGAGGGAAAGCGGCAGGAGTGACTGTTGAGTAGCTGGGCTCTGTCTTAGTGGTACCTTCCAGAAGACACTGTGGATCATACCCCAGAGCAGCCTTATCCAAGAGGAAGAAAGCTGTGAACTGAGCCGCATAGTTCTGGTAATCACAACTGCGAAAGGCTACTTCAGACATATGTATCCTGTGTCTAAGCCAGAGGTGATTAGATCTGAGAAGCCATCAGCTGTAGAAAGCAAATGCAGAGACAAGGCTTGTGAGTGACAGGATCAGCCACACCTTCCTAACACTGCATATGCCAGGTGGAATCTGTATTATTCTGCTGCCTCGGGAGTGTGGTTCCTATACTCAGGGCTGTGGGATTTCAGCTACCCAGACACAGCTACCTACTAATTAACCAGCCCCCAAAGTCATTGAGAACACATTCTAGTGCCTTCTCCCTTTGAGGAGTCAATAGAATGGGCAGATGGAGCTTCTGCACAGCAAGCCTGAGCTGAGAACTTCAGATCGTCTTTCCTGATCAGTGCAGGATCATCGCTTTGGGAAAAGTGTGGAGCTGACATCTGGAAAGGGAAACCATGGGGTAGATACTGCTGTCCTGTAGGCACTGGGGCTGTGATCTCTGATACCATAATCTGGGCTTTTCTGTGCCCCAAACCCTTCCTCTGCCCCTCCCCGTGTGTGTGTGTGTGTGTGTGTGTGTGTGTGTGTGTGTGTGTGTGTGTATCACTTATCACCTTCTTTATTGATACAGGGTCTCTCGGTGAACCTGGCACTCATTGATCCAACTAGGTTGGCTGGGCAAGCATACCCATGGATCTGCCCATAGAATCTGTCTGTTCTGCAGCTACGGGATGCAAGACTGCTTCACCATGATGGGCTGTTTAAAAATGTAGGTTCTGGGGATTGAACTCAGGTCCTAATACATGTAAGGCAAGGACTTTATTGATTGCGCTATCTCCTCAGACTGCTTCTTGTGGGTTTTTAAAAACTTTCTAGTTGGCATGCCTTGAGCTGCTTCTGCAAACCGGGCACTAGCTCAGCAGTCCTCATATTGATCACGATAATAGCTGAGAGGCCTTACTCCAGAGAAGACCACAAACGTAGCTAGCAATAATCCAGCTGGACTCAAGCCTGCCTGACTTCAGAACTCACAGTTTAAAGCACCTACGTGTTGCTCAGGTTCTTTGTAACCTGAAGAGTTGTATGCAGTGATATAGTGGTAAGCCGGCTCCCTAGGGGTGGGATGAGAAAAGTCTCATGGTAGCTCACAATCATTGTGACGGTGTAAACCTCCCTATGACCAAATCCAAGCTCCCAAGATTGGACTAGCTCACAACATTCCTAGGTATTGGCCAGTTGCCATTCACAAGCCAATTTTCCGCTCCCAGCATCCTGGTGATACCACCCTATCAGAGGGCTTTATCACTAAGCTTTCTGGAAACTATAATTGGGATGGCATCTTTTTCCTTAACATTCCATGCCTTCATTCTTGCTTCACAGTGCTAGAATTCTAAGATCCTGGTATTTTCTCATGCAGCATATAGGGCATGACTATGGAGACATGGGAGAATGGAGGAATTTAAGGCTCGGGGCCAGGCTTTCTTACACAATTTTCCCTGGAAGACAGCCTGGGGGCAACAGAATGAATGTTTGAAGAATGTTTTGCGAACAACCTTCAGGGAGATGGTGACAGGGAGGTGGGGAAGGGCAATAGGCATGAAAAGAGAGAAAGCAAGGAAAGCATGGACCAAACCCTATGGAGGGCACCTGTGATGTATTCCTCCTGTGATGCAGTCCTACAGGAGTGTCCCTGGAGTGGCCTAATGAGGGGTGACATGAGGGAGTGCTTCTGTTTTGTGTTGCCAATACTTCTGTGTTCAGGGCCATCTCCAGAGGGGCAGAGGTTTCCAGATGGATGCAGGCAGGGCAGGTTCCAGCTGTGTGAGAGGAGAGGTTGATGAAGACCAGGTGCAGGGTGCTGAGTGCCGAAGCACAAAGCACATCGGGGACAGGCTACAATCCCTTCCCTGGAATTTTCAGTCAGCTCCTGCCTTCCAGACATGGTCTAAAGAAAAACGGGGTCATAGAGAAAGATGTTAAAGAGTGGGGCTCATAAAGGCGTGGCCAACTTTTGGTATCCATCAAACCTTAACAATGTGTGTTGACAAAGATACAGTGCTCTCAGCTCTTGGAGTTAAACCACATGAGGTATATGAAGATATACAGGTAACTCAAGTGGATGATAAATCGTGAGTCTACAAACCAGCTGGCCAGGCTCATGGCGTAGTTACTTCTTACCAAGGCCCTAGCCCAAGTGCCAGTCATTGTACATACTCCGTATCAGAGATCTGAGGACTTCCATACTTTGGATTACTGGAAAGTCTACTAGAACCAGAGGTCTGAGTTTGAAATTGTCTCAACCACCTGATTAGCTGTGGGTCCTTGGGCAAGTAGCTAAGCCTCTTGTGTGCAAGTGTCCCCATCTGCAGAGAGGAAATGATGTTGCCGACTCAGGTTGGCTATGCAGAGTGAGTAGAAATGAGCTGATGGGTCTTCATTGGGTAGCATGGTCTCTGCACCTGCTTAGTTGGTAACGTAGTAGCTACTTATATATTTGACATGAATGGAGGTCCTTGATATTGTTGTAAGTGAAAAGGTAAGCTTATTTACAGAATAGGTTAATTTAGATAATAGACGATCTAAAAACCTAACACTTGGGGGCTGGGGATGTGGCTCATTTGGTAGAGTTTTTGCCCAACTGTTTCTATCCTCAGCACTACATAATCTGGTCATGGGACACACACCTGTCATTGTGATCCCAGCACTTCGGAGGTAGAGGGAGGCAGAGGGATCAAGAATTTAAGATTATCCTCATCTATACAGAGGGCCTCAGGCCACCCTGGGCTACATGAGTTCCAGTCTGATAATAATACAGAACACCAAGCAAACAAAAGTCCAAAACAAACAGAGCCCTAGCACATAGTGGGTTGTAGTGGTGTATCAAGACCGCCTGAAGTTTTCTAAAGAGGCTGTTAGAATTCTCTTCCCTTTACCCATTGTAGAAACTGGATTGTTCTTTCTGTTTCCAAGCAAAAATAGTCTACCATAATAAATCAGCTGCAGAGCAGACGTAGTGGAACAGGGGGATGTGTATGCTGGGATGGTGAAGTGACACTAGGGGACATGTTGGCTATGGAGAGTCCCAGAGAATCTGTTCTGAGGGGCCAAAGAGGAGAATGGAACAGAGAAATGAAAGGGTCTTGACAGTCAAAGAGGTGGAGGAGTGAGAAGAGGAGCAGGAGGAACAGGAGCAGGAGGAGCAGGAGCAGGAGGAGGAAGAGGAGGAGCAGGAGGAGCAGGAGGAGCAGGAGGAGGAACAGGAGGAGCAAGAGGAGGAGGAGCAGGAGGAGCAGGAGGAGGAGGAACAGGAGGAGCAGGAAGAGCAGGAGCAGGAGGAGCAGGAGCAGGAGGAGCAGGAGCAGGAGGAGGAACAGGAGGAGCAGGAGGAGCAGGAGGAGGAACAGGAGGAGCAGGAGCAGGAGGAGCAGGAGGAGCAGGAGCAGGAGGAGCAGGAGGAGGAGCAGCTGCAGCCCACTGTTTCCTGCCAACTCCCTGCTCCCAGTACCCACCTCCAGGAAAGACCCTCAGTGTTGAGGGAGTTGCTGTGTGACTTGTCACCTGCCAGTGATTTCCCTCTTCCCACGGCCATCCCTTCATGGCAGTCTCCACCACACAAGTGACTCCTGACTAAGATAGCTCCACGAGGAGAGCACTCTCCAAGCCTGGCTTGAGCCTATGCAGGGTGCAGGATGCTGGGAGGTAGGAAAGAGGCGCAGTCCCTGCTCTTTGGAATTAGAGAGGGCAGAAGGAGTCCCCCTGCGGGGAGAAGCTGGGAGGGGCTCCAAAAAGAGAAGGGTTTGGGAGGCAGAGCCCTCAGGGTGGCTCCCGAAGACAGACAGTAAGCAGAAGGCTGGAGGATGCCAGCTTTCTAACCCTGGGCTGCCAGAACCTAACCTTGTGATGTTCTATGTTTTTTTTTTTAATTCCCCAAACCTTTATTTTCTATTTTGTGACATGAGGATGGTCACCTTCAATGTGAGTTGGCACCTAGAAAATTTGGATATTTGTTGTCTGTTCCATTTTCTCTCTCTCTCTCTCTCTCTCTCTCTCTCTCTCTCGTATTTATCACCCCTGACATACCCCTACAACTCCTCCTAGATTCATTCCGACCCTTCCTGTCCACCTGACTTCATTCAGCTATTGTGGTTTTTTGTTTTGTCTTATTTTATTTTGGTTTTACCTTGGGTAAAGGCTGGAGATTCTGGATAAATCTGAGGTCAGTGGGCCTGTCACTGCTTGTCACTATAGATACTATAGAACCTTCTCTTCTAGAGAAGCAAGCAATGCTATGCAAGTAAGAGTCTGGTTTGTATCTAGAGAACCCACTGGAAGCATGAGGAAATGTCTGTGAGTGAGTGATCTGAGCAAAGGAACCCAGGGGCTCCCACTCCACCTGGAACCCCAGAGGACATTTGGTCATGTTTGAAGAGTACATTGTTACAGGCTGATGCAGAAGGCTGACTGATGCCCATTACTTACGTCTGCTGAATAGAAGCTGAAGATGCCACTAGGTATGTCCTATGATACACACCCATACCCTCCAAAATGAATTATCCAGCCCAATGTATAGTGTAGGACGACATCCTGTCCATCTTGAAACATGTCTTCCCACTTGTCAGAGATGGGCTTTTTGTCTTCCCTTCTTACTCTTTGACACTTTCTAGGTTACCCTGGTTCTGGGCCTGTGAATCCTTCACTGAGATAATCCTGATAGAATTAAAGAGGTTAGGAAGAAGGTAGGGTTTAGGGCCCAGAGCAACTGAGGACTAAGTACCACCCCTCACCAACCCTCTTGTCCTGAACTTCGGTTTCTCGACTGGTGGCATGGAGCTGACTTATCTCTAGAAGCATGGCAGTAAGGGGCTGGTTAGCCCTTTCTGAACTTCTGGCCTTCCTGACCCCTCTGACTATGTCAGTCTCAGGATAAACAGAGGAGAATCTCATCAGGGAAACCTGGGGAATGTTCCTGGGTCAAGTTCATTATCTCCAGAGAGGCAGTCAGGGCAAACTGCTTCCGGGAGCCTGTGACAACCCCATCAGTCAGATGCACAGCCCAGGGAATGTGTGTGCTCTGTGGGATATTTGCTCAAAGTAAATCAGCAAGGGACGGAGAGAAAGAGAAAAGGGGCAGTTTGTAGCATGACCTCAGTGTTTTTGGGGTGTGGGGAAAGGGACTGACTGCAGGGTTAACCCCTACTCTGTTTATAGCTGGAGTTCTACCAGAGACAAAACATCACATTTCCTTGGGGAATCAGAATGGCAGGCCTGAGGATAGCTGGGTTCAAGTCTATGCTTAGCCACACACTAGCCATGGGAATATAGGCAGAATTCTCTAACTTCTCTGCCTCAGTTTCCCCATCTATAGAAGTAGAGATGTGCAGAGAGCTATAGCTGTCTGGAAGGGTTCCTCTGAAATGCAGGGCATATTCTCCTCGTGTATCCACACATGGACAGAGGCAGCTGCAGAGGGAAAGCACCTTCCCCTGAGTACCAGGCAGGGTTAGACAGCCTTAACATCTGTTAGAAATCACTCTCTGCGTTAATGGTAAGTTTTTATTGTGAACACTCATGGTGGTCTTTTTCCTGTAACCAAACAAAGACACTGGACTGGGGTAATTGACTCCCTAATTAGCAGCTACTGGACTCTCCGGTGTGTGAGCTGTCTTGAGCAAAAGGATGCTGCGTCTAGCAGGCAGCTTGCCCACTCATGCCTGTGGGAGCCATCTTGATTGTTCTGTGGATGCTTGGAGATATCTGTGTAAAGTAGCAGCTGTTAGTCAAGGCTTCAGGAGGCGTAGGACCAACCAGGGCTATTTGAAATAGTTTGTGTCAGACTGTTTGCAGGTATAAGCCTTAGTGGACTTTGTTTGACTTTGTGACCATTTTTGCCTTGACTAGCAGGGATCAGATCCCCTGTCAGAGAGATTGTTCTGATTGGTGCTAAGGTGCAAGGCTGTGATTGACCAGTGACTATGGTTGGCACTAACAGGCAAGGCTGTAATTGGCTCCAGCAAATGTCGGTAATTGAATAAACACCCTTTCTTGGCCTTATGTTTAAGAAGGTTGCTCAGGGTGAGTGAGTAAGCCATCTGAGAGACTTCTCCCTGCTGCCTCCCCAGGTTTGTAGCATGAGGCCCCATAAAAGGCTTCTTTCCATCGACCTTTCCATGCCTGGTTTTAGTGATACAGACTGCATCAGTAACAGACAGAAGATGCCAGAGACATCAGACAGCCGAATGATGTTACATCTCGTTGATTGACAAGAATCGGTCAGAATTGGTACAGCTTGACAGCTGAAGAGGGTCCAGCAGCTTGTGCCTGATTTTCAATCCTCAGCTCTGAGCCTGTGTACCTCAACAGTCCAGTTTGCATGCAGGCCCTGATTTCTGAGAGATTGACAGATGAAGGATCTGGCTTCTGCTGATTGACAGCTGAAGATGGAGTGTGGATAGACAGTCTGCCAGGGATTCCATCCATCTATGGCTATTCCTTTCTAGGATTGCCAATCCCACAGGCAGTGGGTGCCCATGCCTGAGCACTGCTCATCATGGCTGGTGCCCAGTTCTGAGTGGCCTGCTGGCTGCCCTTGTTTCTAAACACAGATACCAAAGGGGCAGGTACCTAGAGGCGTTTAGCAGCCTTGGCTGCCAGAAGAGTACAGAGGGCTGCCAGGTCTTCAGGGCTGAGGGTCTCAGACCCCAGGGTAAGAGTTTTAACACTGGCCATGGCCCAAGGCCGAGGTCTTGGTCCCCAAGGTCTGCACATGGATAGTAACATCATCCGGTGCTCCTTGCACCTGCCTACTGCCCACTGCCCACTGCCCGTCACTGCCAAGCACTGAGGATAAGAAAAGTCCCAGAGAGCAGCCCTGGACCAGTTTTTTGTTGCTCACCATGATTTCTATTTGGGTAAACAACTGAGCTCTCGGCTGATGACTGGTGACAGTTGGAACAGAAACAGCATCCAGAATGTGGCAGAGATGTCAAGTGAGGCTCCTTGCTGTCCTCAGGATCATTATACAATCTCCATCAGTCTCAGCATCCCCCAGAGTAGTCCACAGAGCAGGATCTAGGTACTCCTCGACCTCAGTCAGAAAGGACTTCCTATCTACGGGACCTCAACAGTACCGTTTAACATCTATCTCCACCCTCTGGCTATCTTATCAGCTCAATAGGATTATGATGTCACCCATCCCCTTCTCCACTCTTAGGCCTGTAGGATGGCATTGGCTTCCTGTCAGAGTCTAGACTGCACCAAACACTTCTGCCCCAGGGCCTTTGCATGTGCTGTTCTTTCTGCCTGCAGAGTCTGTCCCTTGGCGGTCCCCAGGGCTGATTTCTGTTCTTTTAGGCAAACCTCAGGGGAGGTCTTCCCTCATCAGGCAGTTTTCATTTTTATTTTGAGTTGACTTCTGATCTGCCGTTGAACTATGCTATGGAAGCTCCAAGAGGGCGGAACTGTGTTTCCGTCTGTTCAGTGCTAGGGAACTCGGTGGATACTCACAGTAGGAATGAAAGAGTATATGATAATGTAAATAATGGAGAGACTCAGGGAAGTCCCGGGTTCACAGTGAAGACTCCACAGTACAAACAGCATCATGTAATTCTCTCGTTAGGCCAAGAGGCAGCCCAGGCTGGGCTGTGAACCCTGGCCTTTGCAGGCAGCCCTATGCACTGTGGCCCTTCATCCTCTGGGTCCAGCTCTGTCTCCCGTGCAATCTTTCTGTCCATTCACAGCACAGGGCTGCTCTGAAGCCACTGTTTCATTAAAATATGGAAATGGTTGTCACCTTGCCTGTGCCCAGCCCCAGCAATCAGCATTCCAAATAGGTTCTGCTGTTTTATCCAGCATAACATACATTTGTTAACTCTTCAAACAGTAAACACCACCTGCAAAGTGTCTTTAATATTTAAGGTAACTATAACTTGTTGTGAAAATAAATCCAGCCACATGGAAAGGCAGCAGGAGAGGCAGGAAGCAGCGGCTCCTGAGTTTGCTGTGTGTGGGAGAGCGGCCCAGGGTTACCTTAGCACAGCCATCTTGGGGACAGTGCTGGCTATTGCTAGTGTGTGCCAGATACTCCGTGCAGAAAAGGGCTTGGCTACCAGCTCTTTCAGCCAAATCAACTTTGATCCTCGAAACAGCCATACTGCCTAGTGTTGGAGGATGTGTGTTTGAGGCGTGTGACCAGGGTGCTTGTTCCTGCTCCCCAGAAACTGTTTCTCTCTCTCTCTCTCTCTCTCTCTCTCTCTCTCTCTCTCTCTCTCTGTCCTACTTCCCACCCTGATGCAGGGCCTCAGAGGAGATACTTACTTGGGACTGGGGAGATGGGGACAGCCAGGGACAGACTCTGCAGGCAGCCAGAACAGCATGTGCAAAGGCCCTGACAGCAGAAGTGTTTGGTGCAGTTTAGACCCTGACAGGAAGCCAATGACATCCTACAGGCCTAAGAGTGGAGAAGACAATAGGTGACATCATAATCCTATTGAGCCGATACGTGCCAAGTTAATATGATGATCTGAGCTTTATCATCCAGAGCCTGTGTGAAAAAGCCAGCTGTGGAGACATGGCTGTAAATCCCAGTGCTAGGGAGCCAAAGCCTTGCTGGCCAGATACCCACACCTGATAGGAAGCTCCAGGTTCAGGGAGAGACCCTGTCTCAAAAAAAGGTGGAGAGTGATTGAGCAAAGAACCTGCAATCTTTACATGCACGCATACATGTTAACACATACACACACATACACACACACACACACACACACACACACACAGAGTACTTAAACTCTTTCTATTTTATATCCCCATAGATCAAACTAGGAGATGCTAACCTTGTTGATGTCATTGCATGACTAATTTAGGTGGATGGTGATCTGTCAGGTGGGTAGACCAGTAGCTGCATATGGTGTAAAACACAGCTGCAGCTGTTATTGGGGAGACTCATACCCCTGTATCAGCCCCGTCATGTCTCTAGCCTTTTTAGGTGCTGAATGTTCATGGGAAAGGCTGGCTACCTCCTAGCCATCCCAGGGGCTGACTAGCTGTCTGGGGCCAGGAGGTGAGATCCATCTATCCAACTATTTTCCCATCTAAACATGACCTTTTCATCTCAACAAATGGCTCTGCCCTGCTCCCAGTTCCTCAAGCACAGAGGACAGTGGTCCACTGCTACCCTTCTCCTCTCCACGTGTAGTCCACCAATGGATCCTGTGGCCACATTCTGGAATGAACCCAGTGTCTTCCCACCCTCTCTCACTTCCTGTCATCATTACCATTTTCTGGTCCTGGTTTGCAAACTTCTCAATTGGATGCAGATGTCATATAGCCCAGGCTTGACCTCATTATGCAGACAAGGATATCCTTGATCTTCTGCCCACTCCTGCCTCTCACATGCCAGTGTTTTTGTTTAAAGGGCCATATAGGAAATACTTTCAGGCTACACATCTCTGACATAATGCTTCAGCTCGGCTTTGGTGTCAGTAAAGTAAGAAATGATGCACAAACATGGGCATGCCTATGTTCCAGTATAATTGTATTTACAAAGACAGGAGCCCCAAGCACGCCAAACTCTGCTTGTCCACCTCTGTCCCTGTAATGTGCCTTATGTGGGTCAAAGAAGAATGTCCCATTGGTCCCTTGCTTCCAACCTTGCCATTCTGCCAAGCACCAATCACATGTGGCCACAGTGGTTTTGAAACCATAATTGAGGGATGCCATATCTTGGCTCAAATGGTCCTGTACTACCCTCCCCATTGTACTTCAATGTAAAGCATAATCTTTACCCATCATCTCTGTATTGTTCAAGTCCAGTGCGCCTTTCTGTGTCCTCATCTCTGTCCCCTTACCACAGGGTAGTGGTCTTTGGTTTCCCTTCTATTCCTCCTACATACCTACTCCTCTTCATAACATGGCCTGGAACATTCTTTCCCTGGATCTTCTGGATTCTTCCTATTAGTCATCTAGTTTCCCAACAAGAATGGCTTAAGTTTCTAGCTACAGCTGCCTCATTCCTTTTCCATCACCTCTCTTGGAGTATCACCTGACTGACTGGCTTGTCTGTGCTCCCATCTGAAGGGTCAGGCCCACGAGACTGAGCCCCTGGCTGTGGGCTGAGATCAGCACACAGGACATGGTAATCAGCAATCTTGACATGTTTGTTCAGTGAGGAAGGGACTCCCACTCTGTGCTCTGGGCAGTGCCTACCGGCTACCTCTGATTGCCCAGCTTAGACAAAGGCTCCCTGACACTGCCTGGACAGGCCTTCTCCACCACTGACCTCAAGGCCAGGCTAGGGATAGGCAGCATTTCTCACAGCTGGATCCTGTACAAGGTTGCCCTGCAACAGCTGGCATGCTGTGAAGTATAGGGAGCGAGAGGGAGGGGAGGCCTGTTTTCCTCTGTTTTCCTTATTCCTGCTTTCCCTAAATCACATGAAATTCCCAAGCTCGCTCTCCACTCCATGGTGGTCTTCTAAACCTCATCTCTCTCACTCTCTTGCCCTCCTCCTCCTTTAGGTTGCTGGACAAGATGGTGCTAATTGGTAATGAGTAGGCTTCCCTCTGTCCTGTCACAGGACCTCAACTGTACTGGAGGTGACCGTGGACCTGGGAAATGATGTCTCTTGCCAGCTTCTTCTGCAGTCGTGAGACTGGCCAATAAGATACCTGGATAGAGCCACCCAGAAGGGTTGTGAGTAGACAGTCTTGATGGCTCTGTCTTGGGTTTGCTCCACAGATTTTAACAACCTCAGTGCTTGGAGGGTGCCCGGGTTGTCGCACCGACAGCTCTTACCCTGTTGTGTGTTCTTCTACATTGTCATGTAAGAATAAGAAAGAGATTTTTTCCACATTGGAAAAGGCATCCATCCAGCAATGTCAAGACTCCATGGCTAAGACCTTATTTAATCAATCTTAACTACTTCATCCAAACACTGTCAAAGGCTTGAACAAATAAATGTTCACAACTCAGCCCACAGGAGCTAGGTATTATAACATTTTGTCTTTCCTTCTGCCTTCTTCTCATCTGGTCTTAGGGTTTCTGTTGCTGTGAAAAGAAACCATGACCAAAGCAAGTCTTTAAAAGGCAAAGATTTAATTGGGGGCTGGGTTACAGGTTCAGAGGTTTAATCCATTATCCTCATAGCAGGAAGCATGGCAGCATGCAGGTAGACATGGTGCTGGAGAAGGGGTTGAGAGTTCTACATCTTGATCTGAAGGCAACCAGGAGAGACTGGCGTCCCCAGGCAGCTAGGGAGAAGCCGTCTTTCACAATGGGTGGAGCCTGAGCATAGGACGGGACCTCCAACGCCCATCCCTCAGTGACACACTTCCTCCAATAAGGCCACAACTACTCCAAGAAGGACACACCTCCTAATAGTGTCATTTCTCGTGGGCCAAGCACATTCTAACCACCACACCTGGAATCCAGATGTAGTGGCTAGAGCTTCAGTAGCTATGTTGGACCAAATAGTCACCCTGAGAACAAGTGTCAGCTGTTTGAAATGGAAGTATGGAAAGATGAGAGAACCCTGGCTGACTTTGGAACATCACATCATCAGGGAATTGTTAGATTTGCTTTATGATAAAGCTTTACTTCTCAACCATGCTGAACACTGAAATAAGTGGTAGGAATTCTCAGGGCCAGACACTGATACAATTGTTCCTTGGGGAACAGCTTAAGCGCCATGATTTTTCCTTTAAGTCCCCCCTGATGATAATAACATGCGAAGGTTGAATATACTCAGTTAAAGGATAAACCCTTACAGGCTGGAGCCCCGCCTCAGTGTGTCAAGTGCTTGCTAGGGAAGCATGAGCATCAGGGTTAAGACCTCCAGCACCCCTGGAGAGGCTCGGCAGGTATAGAGGCCACCAATAATCCCAGCCCCCAGGAAATGGACAGATGATTATAGTGAGCTAGCCAGCAAGACTGGCCAAATCTATAGGCTCCAGTTTCAGTGAGAGTTCCTGTCTCAATGTAAGGTTTGAAATAGTCAAGAAAACCAGTTGATACCAACTTCTGTCCTTCACATGAATGTAAACACCTATACATGCTAAGAAGCTGCTCTGTACATGCAAAGAATCTGTGTTCACATACCACGCACACATAGATGCTTTAAAAATAACCCATTGAATAAGAGAATCATTAACATTTTAATTAATTTTATTTCGCACGTAAGCTAACCCAACATTCAACAACCCGAAGCTTAGTTTGGGGGATGAGCTACTTCAGAGATTTCCAGAGAAAAAGCTAATTGGCCACTTCCTCCTAGGTCCAATATGCTATTTGATGTACAGCATTCAGGAGCATTCTCTCCCTTTACCCACATGATTAAAACAGTGTGCACAGGTGCTGGAGGGATGGGTCAGCAGTTAAGAGCACTGACTGCTCTTCCAGAGGTCCTGAGTTCAATTCCCAAAAACCACATGGTAGCTCACAACCATCTGTAATGGGATCTGGTACCCTCTTCTGATGTGTCTGAAGACAGCTACAGTGTACTTATATACATAAAATAAATAAATAAATCTTTAAAAAAAACCACAGTGCACAATTAAAAATAAAGCCCACAAGTCACATGGCACTGTTGTCATCAGGTATCCTTTCTCAACTGCCTTCCTGAGACCCATAGAGACTGGCCACCTCTTCCTTCCTGACACTTGAAAGCCCAACCCAGAGTACATTCCCACTGAGAAGAGATCTGGGAGCAGGCCTCATCAGGCTGCCAATGAGAGGATGACTTTCCAAATCATTGCTCTGTCACTAAAGTGCTGAGGGCTTTTGGGCAAGTAGCTTAACTTCTCTGTGCTTCAGGACCTAGGGCATTGGTGAGGCTTAAATAATGATTTTTGCATAGTCCTTCACTCACAGTAGCAACACAGCAAATGCCAGCTGTCACTGAAGGGCATGGCTAGCAGTTCTATCTGAGTTATGAGCCCTATGGGCACTGGGGTAGCTCTTCCCCTCAATTGCTGGAAAACAGCCCCAAACTGGGTTGCTTTTATGAAGCAGGAACTAAATGAGCAAACATGTGTCTGGAAAGAAAGGTAATTCATCCCTGGGGAGATAGGATCTCCCAGGTTCAGGGGTTAATGGGCTCTGAGGATTCATAACAAAAGGTTCCTGGGACAAATTGGCTGCAGAATTGAGCAGCCATTGTTCCTGAGACAGCTCTTCAGCTGGGTCCCATTTGTTAGCATGGCTGCTGCAGAAATGAATTAAAAGGCAAGCCCCCCTCAGAGATAGCAGCCTCAGAGCTGAACGCAGGAGGGCTGAACGCCCAGGAAGTCTGAGCTGGAGACACAGGGCTTTGCTACTCTATCAGTTGCCAGCCTGTGCCTGCTGTTCTCTGAGAGGCTGGATCGGAGCCAGCCCCTGCCAGCACGCACTCCTTGGGAAATGTGGGAGCTGCCAGGCACCGGCCATAAAAAAGCACTTGGAAGTCAGAGTGGAGCACATGGTACGCAGGACCTCCTGCCCCACTGAAGGCATGGTGGAGGAGGAAGCCAGGGAGCAAACCAGCCAGCTTGTGCTGTTCCAGTTTACCAGGAAGTACGAGGCCAGGAGCTTTATTATAAACAAATGAGTCCCACCCAGCAAGGTCTGGGAGTTATTGGCTAGTTTTATCTTTCTAGAAGCTTCTGGGTAGCCCTGTATACAAATAGGTCCCCTGTGAATAGGGACAACTTGTATTAGTGTTTCGTGGGATTCCAAGTTTTGGGGGAAAGGTGAAGAGAGGGATCCTAGAGACCGTGCAGAATAAACAGTTGGGTTCTCTGGGGCTTTTCAAAGTATCATGCTAGAAACATTTTAATCTGTGGTCCCTGCAAGCCTTGTGTTTCTGGGGCCCTTGTCCCAAGAGGAAGAGTATGTCTCTTCTCTTGTATTTAGCAGAGCTGGCTAGAGACTCCTATGGAATCCTCAGATGTGACCTTGTATGTGTGTTCTTTAAATGCCATCATCTTTAAATGCTGGGTCACCTCAGCAATTCCCTCTGGTCCCCTGGGTCCTCGCTATTATCCAAGGACTTGGATTTCCAACAATGTTCCATGCTGCTGCTGGCCCAGGGGCCACAGATTGAGCAGTACCCGGAGTTTGCATACCTCAGATCTATGTATGCGGTTTGCTCCTGGCTAACTCATCTGTTCCCACACATGCACAGAGCTGAGTTTTGGGTCCAACATCCCTGTCCCTGGGGCATCAGAGAATCTGGGAGCTGAATTTGAGTCCTAAGCCTCCAAGGGAGCCTTAGCATGTCTCTGTGATAATGATTCCAGGAGTTTGCTTGAGTACTTGTGCAGTGAATCTTGACTAAGCAAGATTCTGAAGACATGCCAAGCCCTGCAGACATGTTCATTTAGAGTCTCTGGGTATCATCAGGACTTTCAAGCTCCCAGGGTACCTAGTGGCCAGTCAGGTGGAAACCCAGCAGAAGTTTCTGACTATGACTACAGTTGTAGTTGCCCATGGGGTGGTCACAAAGCCAAGCTCCACACTTCCTGGGAGAATCTGACCTCTCAATGTCAAGTAAACGCTGGATGCTGGTATTCAAAGCCGTCTTGGTGGCTCCATGGCAGGCTGGGTGTGGAGTGCAGTGCTGAGGGAGCCTTGGGGAGGATTAAGGAGCAAGAAGTGGCAGAGGATTTATTCCCTTTACCAACACTAGGCAACAGCAGTGTGAAGAATGTCATGAAATGTAATTGAAACAAAGTTCTTAATACCACCCCCCAACACACACATACACACACACACACACACACACACACACACACACACACACACAGAGGCAATAAGTACACACTGGACTACTGCCCTGCCTGGCCAAGGCAGGTCTCTGTTGTGGACATGGGAGGGGAGAAATGTTCCCTATGGTCTCAGACCTTCGTTCCCAGCATGCATAGCGTAAGTGGTACCCAACAGACCACCCGAAGCCCGTTACTGGGATTCATCTAGCTTTGGAGAGCCCAGAAGGAAAGTTTGTTGGAATTTCTGCCTCGCCTGGTATTTTTTAAGTCACAGATCCCCTGATACACTTCTTTCTGAACCCGAGGGCTGGGCCCTAGAACCTGCGTCCCCAGCAAGTCTTAGGCACGATGAGGGTTTTAGCTACCTGAGCCAAAAACTCATGTATGGCCCAGGGGCAAATATGGTTTCCTTCAGAGACCTCTGGGCCACATGTGGATCCGATGACTAGAGATGGCATTATCCACAGAGGGCTGGGGGTCACATGCAGGTCTAGTGGTCAGAGCTGAGTTTACCCATAGAAGGCCAGGGACCACCCTCTGCTGTGCTTTCTTCTATTTTTAAGGCCCATCTAACATAATAAATGAATAACAGTGCTGGCAGAGAAGGACCCATTCACAAGATGAGAAAACTGAGACCCAGACAAGGCCCATAGTTGAACAGCCCTCAGGAATGAGGCCAGTACACATTATTTCCTTGACCAGGCTGTAACCAGGCTCCTCGGAGCCCTCTCTTCAGTGAGCTCCTGGTCTGACCCCATATCATTCAGCCCAAATCCTGCTCTGTGTGTGTTGGTTACTCTTGCCCTCCTTTGATCTCTCCTAAGATCTGGTTGGTCTGAGCTTCATCCCTACTTCCTGTGTATAAGGAAGTCACTCATCCACTTTTTACCGAGGCCACTGTAACAAGAACCTCCTCACCCTCTATGTCTCGCCTTGATCACTCTCCATCTTCTGACTCCCTCGCTCTGGCTCCAGAGTCTCCCCATTCATCCAGGCTGTACCTCTGAGGCTCTCTGACCCACAACCCCTATGACCCACAACCCCTGTGACCCACAACCCCTGTGACCCACAACCCTGTGACTCACAAACCCTGTGACCCACAGCACCTAGCTTGTGATAGTTGTAAAATCTTCCTCTCCATAGGCATCTGGCCCCTGAATTCTTAACCTTAACATCATCCCACCACCAGAGCTGTCCAGTGGAACTGTGCAACAAGCCACTAGGGCCATCTACAAATGTCACATTCAAAGAGAAAATGGAAGCATGTGAACTTAAAGAGTCCTATCTAACAGAGCTGAGATATTTCAGCGTGGAATGGGTACTTAAAAATCATTCTAAATTTAAATTTTACTATGTGTTCCAGGCTGGCCTTAATCTCATAGTTATCTTCCGATCTCAGTTTCCAAAGTGCTGGAATGACAGGTATAAGTCACCATGCCTAGCACAGAATTATCAAGGAAATAGAGCTTCGTTTTTTTTTCTACCAAGGCTTGGAAATTGAGTTATGGTTTGTACTTCCTGTGTACCTACTTTAGAGAAGCACATGACAAGGACTCTGCAGCCATGGGGGACAAGGGTATTAAGTAGTGTAGTGCCAGGCTGTTCTCTAGTAGGATGCTCAAACTAGGAAGCTTGTTCTCAGGAAAGAGGTGGGCAGAGAGAAGATAAAGTCAGGACTGCTTACCTGGGAGGCTCTGAGTGTTGTGTTTTATAAAGAGAGTGTGAGAGAGAAAGAGAGAGAGAGAGAGAGAGAGAGAGAGAGAGAGAGAGAGAGAGAGAGGAAGGGGTATGTTTGGTGGAGGCCACAGTATGGTGTGGGGGAGGGGTGCCTCTAAAGGTCCATGCTGAGGCATCCCTTCCCCCTGAGGTACCTGCCACAGGATGATATAGTATAGCATAGCATTTATTTAGGGCATGAGGAGGGGAGTAGAGGGAGTAGAGATGGAGAAAGGCAGAGAGAGACAGAGAGAGAGACAGAGAGAGAGAGAGAGACAGAGAGAGACAGAGAGAGACAGAGAGAGACAGAGAGAGACAGAGACAGAGAGACAGAGACAGAGACAGAACCAGAGAGACAGAGGAGGCTGGTCATGAGTAAGTGGAGAGGGTGGGGGGAGGGGAGCAGGGAGAGAGGGAGAAGAGGGTAAGGGAGCAAGAGCAAGAGAAGAAGAGAACAAGAGAGTGAGGAGGGGGCAAGCAGCCCCTTTTCCAGTGAGTCAGGCACAGCTGGCTGTTGCCAGGTAACTGTGGGATGGAGCCTAGATGAATTGCCAACACTGAGAGTATGAGCCACCTGATGCTGAAGAGAGAGACAGTTTTCATAAGCAAGGTGTAGGGCATCTTGACTGAGCAGAGGCCTTGGGAATATCTCTGTGGGTGCAACATGAGCATGCTGACTGTGGGCCTTCTAATTGGGGTGTATATCCAGATAAAGGAGGGGATGGTGAGCTGTAGCTGGGGAGCAAAGAAGCTCCATGGGAAGCCTTGTCTCATGGGGAAGTTCAGCCTGGTGACAGCTGAGAGCAGAGATGGCACTTCGGATCTTGTTCAAATGCAGGTTCTGCTCTGCCTCTGGCAATCTGAGATGAGGCCCAGGAGTCAACGTTTCTCTGAACTTCCAGGTGTGACTGGGTAGCAGATCTTCAGCTCTGGAAGAGGTAGTAAGGATGTGGACATAGGTTCGTGCATGGTCTGCTTGACACATAACATGGACAAGGAAGATGCTGTGCTGAGCCGAGCCGAGCCGAGATGAGCCGAGCTGTGGAGAACTTGGGGTCTGGGTTTCTTCTCAGCTATGATGATAGTGATTACAGCCTGCTGTTACTGAATGTGTATAATGTTTTCTTTGTTTTACCTGCGTGTTCCCAAAGGCTAGAAAAATATAGCTCCTGGAACAGACTGCCCAACTTCCGATATTTGTAAATAAACCTTTATAAAAACCTAGTCACACTGGTTTACTTATGGTCATGGTTGCTTTATAGTACAAGGCTAGAGTTGACTAGTCACCAAAAGAGACTGTTGAAAAAGCCCCAAATATTTACCCTGTAAAAGCATATTCTATCTGCTCTTCTCCACAAACCAGTAGTCTCAGACAAACAATGGTCCCAAGAAAGGTGCATGGACAGAGTTGAGATTAAAACATTGCTAATATAAAGAACAGAAAACACAGGTCCTCAGATATAGGGCTCACAGCCAGGTATGACTTTCTGTCGGTAGGTGACTCATATAGACTATTCTTTGAATAATGACATTGCTAACACCACTACCATCAACCAAGAACAGGTGAGAACACTGGCTGAGAGAAGTTAGGTCACGTGCCCAAGTTTACACCTATCAGAACTAGACTTTAGCTCGTGAAAGCCTGGATTTGATGGAGAACTAGACCAGAGAGACTATGAGGCTATCTTGGGGTGGCTTATGGTGTGATGTGGAGTCTCTGAGCTCTACCTATTAGGTAGGATAGTGACATCTTTAGTGATGGCCCTCACCAATAACTGCCATGGTTACCCCTGGGTGCAGACTGGGTGATAGAGGCCAGTGATGGTAACTACTACCATGGTCACTGCCTTTGACATTCTTCATTTGCTTCTAGTCCCAATGCCTAGAAGAAGGGCCAGGCCTTGTTGTCATGGGAACAAATGGGAGATGCTCTCTTGGAAGCCCTTAGACTCGGCTGCAGTGCCCAGTAATTGCCGGCACTCTGCTCTCTGCCTTCCCTTTCTACTCGCCTACTCATAGCAAGAAGAGCTGGTCAGCTATGCCAGCTGCCCTCATTCTTTCTGCCCTCTTTTGATTATTCTCCACCCTCCCGCAACCCAACCGGCTCCCTGTCTCATCTCTTTTTGCCTACACAGAAATCAATGCCCCATCTTAGAAAGAATGTATCCCTTCTCTGGGGACTCACTTTGCTTGTGGAGGCCTGGCTGCCCCTCCCGAGGCACCTAGGCGAACACCTCTCTCTCCTCTTTTGAAGCAGGGAGAGGATCAAGTGTGAGGATGACGGCGGCTGCTCTGCTCATTCAGCTGACAGACCCACACTTGTGTCTGGCTCTATGGCTGTGGGGCTCCTAGCAAGATGTTTCCTTGGCGTCCTCTGCCAAGTGCTGATGATCCGTCCACTTCACTCACGGGCACGTGCTGTCGACTCTAAAGCACACAGATTCTCTTCTTCCCTCAGCCTGGAGGACCCCTTCTTCCCAGAGGCCCCCCTCTTCTAAGGACATTTGACCTCCTTATTTGTTCTTGACCAAGTACAGTGACCTGGGGCTCTCTGCCCTCCCCCTGAGAACAAACAGCTCACCTTCCAGCTGGATGCAAGGGAGAGAGAGAGATAAGCCACCTCCGTTTCCTCTCTTGACTCTGGCTGTCGTCAGCTTATGATAAGATTGTACTAGCCTGGTGGGCCTGATCTTTGCAGAAGGAGATTAAAAGCTTGGTGCCGACAGCCATCAGGACTTTCCTAGGCTTCTCCTTCGGGGCTGGTGTCCTGTGCTAGCTGAGGCCTGGGCAGAGTGGCAGAGAGTGGGGATAAAGAGAAGGGGGAACCTGCAAACAACATTGTCCTGTCCTTGGGACAATATTTCCCTTCAGTTCCTCCTTCCCATCATTCCTCCCCACATTGTCTACCCTCTCAGAATCATCAGACTCATCCTTTGAGTGTGTTAACACCTTCAAGAATTTGGGGAAACTGCAATTGCGTATACTTTATTCGAGGGATAAGGAAGGTAGTACGTCTCTCTAATTCTTACGGGCCAGGTTCTGTCAAAAGAAAACATTTAATTTATGTATGTGTATGTGCATATATATGTATGTGCCTGCTTGTCTGGGTGTGTACCATGTATGTGCAGAGCCTTCAGAGGCCAAGAAGAAGGCACTGGATCCCCTGGGCCCCCTAAAACTTGAGTTAGAAGTGGTCATGAGCTTCTTGATGTAGATGCTGGGAACTGAACCTGGGTCCTCTGCAAGAGCAACAAGTGGCTTTAATACCCGTGCCATTGCTGCAGGGGCCAGGCAGAGTTCTTTATGCCTCTGCATAATATGCTGAGGTAGTCTGTAGCAGCCACTAAGAGCCAGGGCTAATTTTTCAGAAGTTTGGTGATCTTATGCTTAAACACAAATATTAAATATTTGAACTGTGGAAGCTGCTCATTGAGTGAGTTCAACAAATGGTAAAGTAATGTGAAATAAACACCACAGGAAGTCATCGTTGCTCCCCCTCCCCCCTCCCCCCGTTAGGCTAAGCCCAGGCTCTGGGTTCCCAGACCAGGCTGAGTATCCAAATGGAGTCTCATCTCTGATTCAATTGGCAAAGGCAGCCAAGAAAGCTGACTCTGTAAGTCTGGAGAGGATGATGGTGTGTCTGAGAGGGGAGAGTTTAAAAGAGCCACCTCTGGAAGCTACCGGAGCATCTGTAACTGTTACCTTGATGCATATAGTTTTTGGAATAGGGTCACCAAATACATTCCTCCTTTTCTATCTTCAGTTATTTCTTTCTTTGTGGGGCGAGGTTCGTGTGAGGCTTAGAGTCCCAAACTCTGTTATCTGTATCAGTCAGATGGAGGATGGGAGACGGTGATTCTGACCTGGAGCGAGGTGATTGGGAAAGGATAGGGTGGAGACAAGATGAGAAGCCCACGCCCACTTAAGGGGGCAGCTGTCAGCAACATTGAAGACTCAGCCCTAGGGTCCAGGATTCATACATGAGAAATCAGAGACGTACATTTTACTTGAAATATCTTAGCTTCCTAATTTTGGCAAACATTTAATAATTTGTGTATATGTCTATATGTGTGTGGTATAAGCATGTACACATGTTCATATGAGTGTGTGCATGTATGTGTATGTGAGCAGGGCCATGTGGACAGCACAGGTTGATGTTAGGTATATTTCTCTATTGCTCTCCACATTAGTTTTTGAGACAAGGTCTCTTACTGAGACTGGAGCTTAACCGTTGGTCAGACTGGCTAACAGTGAGTTCCATGGATATGTCTCCTCCTCCCCAGTGCTGGGATTACAGACACATGCCAGCACTATTGACTATTTAGGAATTTTAGGGATCCAAACTCAGGCCCTCATGCTTGCAGAACAAGTACTTTCACCAACTGAACCATCTCCCCAGCCCCTAAGTAAAACATTTCTTAAGAACCATATGGGTAGAGCTACGCAACTTTCAGGGGGTGGATGGTGTCAGAGGTTTGGGCCTGAGACAGGAACTTAGCAGTGGAAGTCATGGGTCAGGTGTTTCACAGTTCTAAGAGATAGGAAAAGGAGGAAGCTATACTGGAACAAGTTGCCTAAGACCAGGAATTGGGTACCAGGGAGAACATAACTGGGTTTCCAAAGAACCAATATCATAAAAAAAAATACCCATCATATGGCTCATGAGTGTAGACTGGACAGTTTTCAGAAAGCATAGCCTGGTATATATCAATGCTAGAGTGAATCTGAGGTCAGGAGCCAAGTCCAACTCAGGGTTTGCTCACTCCTGTCTGCTGAGGATGCTGCTGTTAGCTGGGTCCTCTGTTGGCACTACTGCTTGGCAAACCTGCTTGTCTTTTTCATGCTTGGTTTCTTCATAGCATCATATTGGTCTCCATAGCCAGGGTCCCAGGAAACAACCAGGTCAAATTTGGATCCTACTTTCTAACCCATTTGGGAACTAACCCAACATAACATCTGGTGCATTCTATTGATAGAAATGAATTTCTGTATCTGGCTGATACTAAAGAGTCAGGAGACTCAGGGACAATGGGCAGGTTTTTAACCTCTATAAATATCCCTGCCCAATATAAGGAGCCTTGGGGAATGGCCTTCAGAGAGTGCAGAATGAAGAATACAGAAAAAGGATCCAGTGGCCTCAGCCCTGGATGACAGAGGAAAATCAGAAGCCACATTCATTCCCCTTCCTGGTTGTCCAGCTCTAGGGAAATCACCTGTGACCTCTGGAGTCCTTCCCTGGAAAAGGGCAGGCAAGGCAAAAAGGTATTTGGACTTTAAAACAAACCAGTACTGAGCCTTTGGAGACCACCTGAGACCGAGTGATCAGAAGTACTAGGACGTCCCCAATGAGATGGATATCTGGCAAGGAAGCCCATGACACCTAGGGAGGCAGGACCTAGACTGGCAGGCACCCCAGACCACTGCTAGTAGCAGTTATGTCAACAGTAAAAAACATTCCTATTTACACATGGTGTATGGTCATACCAGGATGTCTCCAAACGGCTTCAGTTGAGAGTCTCCCAGTGGTAGTCTATTCCTTATGCCTCCCTTGAGGACCTTGGCAGATATCATACATTCCTCTCCACGGCCTTTGTGGATGCATGCTCCTCTGTCATCTTGGTCATAGAGGCCAAGCACTTACAGGCTGGGTGCTGACTTGGAAATTGGCCTCTAGGAGTGTATTGCTTCTCCTTTCTTTCACCAAATAGTCACTTAGCCTCTTCCAGTCCCTGTCCCACTCATTCCCATAAGAGTGGTGATTTGACAAGTTTCTAATGCAGGCTGAACTTCAGTGTAGATACTGAGATAGACCTACTCCTCAGAGTATGGTCTGTGAAGCATCAGTATGGCCCAGAGCTTGTTAGGAAGGCTTGCTTCCACAGGGGTGGTGGCTTCTGCCTGTAATCCTGGTACTCTTGAGCAGACTGCTGGGGTAAGAAGATCACAAGTTGGAGGCTAGTCTTAGCTACAGGGCTATATAGTGAGTCCCTGTTTTTAAAAGGGAAGGGAGTAAGGAAAGAAGGAAAATAAATGACTGTTTCCAGGTCCTGTTTCAGACCCACTGTTGAACAAGATTCAGAATTGATGGTTTACATGACCTGCAGCAGTTGGGGCCTTCCATCTACATGAAAGATGGAGAGGGGCTGAGGAGATGGCTTAGCAGTTAAGAGCACATTCTACTTTTTTAGAAGACTCAAACTCAGTTCCTAGCATCCATATCAGGAGGCTTTTGCCTGAAACTATAGATCCAGGGGATCTAATGTCTTCTTCTGGTTCCAATAGACACCTACACTCATGTGTGCATCCTTCTCCTGCAGACACACATGCATACAGATAATTAAAATATAAAAATAAATCTTACAAAAGAAAGTGAAAGAGGACTGGTTTCAGGGTACTGATTGTTCTGCCCTGTACACCCCCATTCTCCCTGTCTCTTTGAAGACATGAAGTCGTGCCATCACCATGCTCACTCTGCTCTAGCCCTGGGTCCAGGTCTACAGAGATGGTACCATTGTCATGCCTCTAGGATCTGTTCTGATTCCACAAGGACCTTGGGGAGGTTTCCTAATGCCCCAGACAATCTGTGCTGTCTGTGCACACCAGTCTTTGGCTAATATCAAAGAGTTTTTCTGTTGGAAATCTCAGGGCTACATGCATCAGGAGGTCACCTGCCCATGGTACTCATACAGGAACTGTGTGAGCTTTGGATAGGCTTCAGCCCTTCCCAGTGCTGGGTAGTATACACCATGCCATTTTATTCTCTCCTGCTTTCTGGCTACACTATGGGTATAGAGGGGCCAGGCATAGTCTCAGATTTCTATATGCTGGGGCAGGTGAACCACTGTCACCCAATCAAATTAAATTCCTCTGGTCTTTGGTGACATTTTTCATTTCGAACAAATTTCAGCTCTGTGACAAGTGACAGCAATCTAACTGTGGACTCAGTTCATTACCAGTGCTATGACTGAGTGTGTATTGACCCTCATGAGAACAGTCAGGTTCTTCTTGAGAATGCCTACCTTAAAAGCCAGATTTCCCAGCACTTGTGAGCCATTAGGTTCTAGATATATAACGATGACAGATAGTAGACACTTTTGGAATGCCAACTGGGAATCTGACACATTTGGCCATGACTTTAATATCCTAATCTAGTTGAGCATGGAGGTGCAAAGGTCATGGATCTGAGTCCTCAGGTACCTGGCAGAGTATCCTCAGGGCATTGTTAAAAGAGTCAGGTTCTTAACTCCTAGGCAATGAGTTGGATCAAGGACACATGAACAGAAATAGAAATAATTTATTAAAAAAGAGAAAACACTCCCAAGAATGGCAGTGAACTAGTAAGTTGAGGAAACAGCCCTCAAGGTGCTGAGTCAGGAGGTGTGTGGCCCTCTGAAGAACTAGCACAGTGCTTGCATCTCCTTTGCATATGCCATCCTGGGGACCTTACCAGTACTCACCAAGACCATTCTGTTTGGCCTGGGCTCTCCTGGTCCAAGTACAGAATTCCAGGTGTCTGGAGCCCTGGTCTGCACAGCAAGATCTTTGCTTTCCCGAGGTCTCTCCCTGGCTCCTGACTTTCACCAGGGGCTCAAGTTGGCCTATCATTCCTGCCATCATGCTGTGAGTTTACACTCCTGGTAGGTTGTCTCCAAGGAAAACCAAATGATTGATCCTCAGGGGGCTTCTGAGAGTTACCTTTCATGTGTAACACAGGTGACAAGAAAGCTTTGGTGCTAACTGAGGCTCTTTGAATTATACTGGTGATAAGGACAAATGGAATCTGATCCTGAGACTAGGAGTTAGGTGGAGCCCCTGATAGGCACTCTTGATAGGGAAAGGGGTTGCGACCAAATATTAAAGATGGTGAACTGCCAAGATGGCTGGCTTCTTCCTCCCCTCCTAACTAGAGACAAAAGTCTGATGATTTAAAGCAAAGGCCTGGGGCTTGCTTTTAGCCTATTTCCCTCAAGGTTCATGGTCTAGGGAAGAAGGCACGAGGCTGGGGGAAATTAGGGGGGAGAGGACCACAAATCCTATCTCTAATCTGCGTAATAGCAGGGTGGGGCTATGGTGACCCTTTTCCTACATCATTCCCACATATACAGCCATCCTGAATAAGTGAGTGGGAGGGGAAGTCCACTGGGAAGGCAGGGAGACCCACTGTGTTTAGGAGTTCCAAATACTCCCTAAGATGTATAAAGCTGGGCCCAGGTTCAGAAGGGGGTCCTGCTATGCAAAATACTCAAAATACTTTACTATGTTTTTCCTTTACAGATGGACAATGGGACATCAGGTAGACATTCTAGACAAGAGTCCCTAGACATGTCTACATTTTATTCCAGGGTCCTTAAGTCCATGTTTTGATGTGAGCAAAAAGATTTTACAATGCTTAATGAAGGCTTTGGAGTTGGGTGTTGGTCCTGCATCCTGTAGGTCCACCGTTATCACAGAGTCCTCTGAGATTCAGAAATGAGGTTAGTTATCAGAGGAGTGGCTATGAGGAAGAAAACACAGACCATAGAGACTTATCTGCTGTAAGGGGCTGTGCCTCGTCATCTCTGCTTGAGGGGGAGGTCAGTAGAGTTGGTGATGCCTGGGCTTCCTATGTGCTTTGTGAATACAGAGAACTTCAGCCCTTCTCCACACTTTTCTAACTCTGGACTTATGATCTGGAAAGCAAAGGGCAAGTTCTAAGATGTACATGGCCCCTTCATACTTTGGGTACTCCTACTTATTTGGGTTGAGAGGGTCACCCATCTTCCTCATGGAAATGTGGCATGTCAAGGCTGGCATGGGACTTTTCCTGCTGTGCTGGAATTTGTGTGGCAGCTTCTGCAGCATATGGCTGTTTTCATTAGATCCCCGTGGGTACACGGAGGCATGCTTCTTCTGTCTACTTCATGCTGGAGCTGAGCCCCCATCCCTGCAGGGGTCGACCGAGAGACCTGGCAGGGAGGCACGACTGGTCCAGAATGAGTCTGCCCAGCATGCGTCACACTTCACTGCCATCTCTGGAAACTGGCTGACTTCAGGCCAGAATCACAGCGCAGGAGGGATGAGCTGTGTTCATGTCCTCTCTTTTCACAGTGCGAGAGCCTCTGAATTTATTTTGTCGTGAGTCATGAACTTGCTAGATTGGGAGAATGCTGGGGCCGGGAGCTCCTGATTCTGTTCCATAGCAGGACTGTTCACTTGTCATTCCGATTCATGTAATCATCCAAAACGGACAGTGATTAAGAACTCTGTACCACACCAGCCTCTCAGAGGACCCTATATTCCCCTGATCCTGGTACTCATGTTCTGCTGGACAATCACATATAGGACCAGCCAGCTTCTGTCACCTGAGATAAGGCCACAAAAGGCACCTCTGTATTTCCCCTAATCCCATGTATCTCCCCTACCCCCATCCCATGCCTTTCTCGGACCTTCCTCTGGGTTGTGTGCTGGGAGGACATTGGTCATAGTTTATCTTCATAGTGACATTGAGAGGATTTAGAATCACTGAGTAGACTGAGGCCCACCTCTCAATGTGTCTGTGGAGGGTTGTTCACTAAGGATTCTAAGTGAGGGGGAAGACTCACCTGAGAATGTAGGAGTACACTCCTCCATGGACTGGGGCCTGAGCAGAATGAAGTGAGGAAAAGAAGAAAAGTAACCACGAGCCAGCATACTCTTTGCCTCCCTGCGGCCATGATGGGAGGTACTCTCCCTGGCTAAGTGCCCACACCTCGATGGACCAGACACTCTGAAGCCATGAGCACAGGAAACATTTTCTCCTTTAATTTTTTCATGCCAGGCATCCTGTCACCATGATTTAAAGGTGACAGTACCACACTCAAGCTGTCTTGGAAGGAGAGCTTATGCTAGGAGGAGCTAAGGCCTGTTGCCCACAGCCTTATAAAGAGTGCAGCTGGGAGTTAGATGTCTCATCTGGATAGAATACATCAGACAGATGACTGTGGCCTCATGAGGGGGCCCAGGTCAAGCTACTTGGTAAGTGATGGCTTCCATAGTTGTGATCCACAGACCCTATGAACAAATAAATTGCTTACTGTTGTTTCCCTACATTTACACAATTGGAAGAACTGTTTATAACATAGGTAATGACAAATAACAGGTATACCTATGAAATATACAGGGTTGGGGGAGTGGCTCAGACAATCATGAGGAATTGAGTTGGGTTCCCAGAACCCATGTCAACAAGGCATGTACAATAAATAGTGTTTGCTTGCAATCCCTATGCTGGGGAAGTAGATCCAGGAAGTTCTTTGGGGCTCTCTGGCCAGCCAGCCTCGTCTACCTGACAAGTTTCAGGCCATTAAGAGACCCTGTTTTAAGGAATGACACCTACTGTTGACCAGCCCATGGTCTCTATACACATGAACATATGACATGCCTGTGTGTTTACATGTGCACATATGGAGGCTACAGCTGGAGGAGGCTTCTGATCATCTTGAAACAAAGCAACAAAATAAAAGTTTCAGTAGGGACCATTCATGACAAAACAAAACCTCCTTAGGTCAGATTATTGTTGGATATTGGGGACTACTAGCCATTTGTAGGTGATCAGCTAGGTGATCAGCCTCTTCCTTTAACTCATACAACCCTATTTCCCCTCAGTCTCTACTCTTCCATTGGAACAGAGTCTGACTGAAAGCCTTCATCTGCCTGATAGCAGACCCTGGACTTTCTGGGATGAGAATATGATTGGGAAGGAGATGCAGGATTTCCTTCATAGGCAGTATGGATGGGAAGCAGCCAGGCTTTCTCATGGGCATGGATATACTGTGACTGTTGTGGGCATCATCCCCATGGCTTCTAGGACCTATAGGAATATGAGAAAGTAGGTAGGCCATGTCGGCGTTCAGATGGAGGATGCCTGGCTATTGATCATCTAAGTCCAGGCTCCCTTGATTTGGAAGGCACTCCAGACACAAAAATGAGCCATTGATCTATGAGTGAAGATGGTGGCTTTAGGGTGAAGGGAGTGTGATGACAGCATCTCTACCAATGACAGCTCACAGCTATCTCTTCCCACTGGGAATGCAGGTCCAGCCTTTAGTTGTGAATAGACATAGGAGAGGGAAGTCAGGAACCTTGGCTGAGTCTTGAATGCTTCCTTGGCTCGATTGGACATTCCAGGGTGGGGGCCACATGAGAGACTTTAAAGGTAGGGTTGGGGTCATACATCAGATCATTTCTAGTTCCAGGAAGCATCCCTCCTTCCTATGGGTTCAGCCTATCTCAAGCCCATCCCCCACAAATTCTGTAAATCTCCCCATACATTCTCCAACTCCTTGACATCCTTCTGATGAGTTTTTCCTTTGATTAGGTTAGTAAGAGTTGGATGGAGCCAGTGGATCTCACTGAAATTAATAGCCCAGTTCACACTGCTTCATCCAGGGTCTCCTTGGATGGAGCCGTTTGAGCATGCTCAGCAGAGTCTCAAGGACATCTTCATGAGCACACAGTCAACCATGTTTTAAAAGAGAAAATGAAAAACCACAGAGATCTCTGACGAGATGTTAGGGATGATGGCTCAGGTGTAAAGTGCTTGCTGTGCATACACCAGAACTAGTTCAGTCCCCAGCAGCCATATTAAAAGCTGGTGGTATGTACTTGTAATCCTGGAACTGGAGAGGCAAGCGGCAAGATCCTCGGTATGCTCTGGCCTTCCAGTTTAGCCAATTTGGTGAGCTCCAGGTTCAGTGAGAGAGGGGGAAAGTGATTGAGGAAGAGACACAACATCGACCCCTGGCCTACACACATACAGACACTCACACACACACACACACACACAGACACACACACACACAGACACACACACACACAGACACACAGACACATACACACACACACATACACACACATGCACGCATGCCACATGCCACACGTGCATGTGCACACACACATGCACGCATGTGAGCACACAAAAGACCTTTGATGGCCCTAGTAGAATCTACAGAACCTTGGTTTGAAGATGAAACCTCTCTGACTATTCTGATTGGTGGACACACAAATCTCTTTCTAGAGCTCACTCCAGGCCCATTGTTGTGTGGGACAGAGCAGAGGTCCTGTCTGTAAAAGCCACCCTCTATTTCAAAGGTCAGACCTCTGCATGTGTGGCTGCCACCCTCCTGCTGAACAGCAATGCTACCCAAGCTGGACTCCAATTTGCTGCTTAAGCCTGACCTGCCTGTCTAGACCTTTGCACTCCTCTGCCTCTTTCTCTGGCTCCCTCATTCCTCCTCACCCACCACCAATTATAGACCTCACAGATGCCAAATGTTTTCAGCCTGTCTGAAAAAGGTGAGGCCAGGCTGCTTGGTATGAGCATCTCAGAGGATCATCACCTATTACATTGTCTGCTCTCGCAGGACATAGACAGATTCTAAGCACTCGTTGTTAGATTCGATGCTGGAGAAAGTCTCCAAAAAGATTCCAGGGGTGTGCTAATTGTGTGCGGAAATCGTGAGGGCTGTTGTCATGTCTGTCAGCACCGCAGCTGAACATGCATAGTGGGGCTTAAGAGGTCAGAGATCCTTTCTTGCAGGATCGCCTTCCCCGGTGTGACTGTGACTTCTCCAAGCTTTAGAATCCTCGTCTGTGCACTGCACCTGTCATGCACACCACTTGGAATTCGTGTGTGTGTGTGTGTGTGTGTGTGTGTGTGTGTGTGTTGATATTAAATGACAGTGGCTGCAGAGCTTACAGCAGGTGCTTGGTGAGGTTCATGTCATTTGTGTCAGTGAGGTCTCAGCGGGAAGCATGTGGCAGACTCTGATTGTGTGTTGTTGGGCAAGCTTAATAAAGGGACTGGTAGGAGCTGGGAGCTTGCTCAGTTGGCAAAGTGCTTAATATGCAAGCAGGGGCCCGAGTTCCATACGCAGGAGCCAGGTGCGGTGACATGTGCCTGTAATTCTAGTGCTGAAGAGGCAGAGCCAGGTGAAACCCAGGGGCTTGCTGGACAGCCAGCCTAACTTGATAGCAAGAGACCCTGTCTCAAAAAACAAGGTGAAAAGAGACAGCTGAGCTTGTCCTCTGGCTTCGGCACATATGCACATGCGCACACACAAAGGGATTTCTACAGAGTGTGAGAGGCTGTGAAGATACTAGAAGGTACAGTACTCACTGAAAGTTTTAGCATCTAGGGTCAGGAGGAATGAGGCAGAGATTCCTGGGATGTGGTACTGAGAGCTACATAGGCTGGGTTACCTGGCAGGAGTGTAAGGAGAGACGCCACCCACAGGTGGTGGCTTTCAGGGAAAACCCTGGGGGTATCGCTCCCGTGATTATTGTCCCCTGTCCCTCAGGTGTTCTCTGGTTACATGTTTGTGACCTCAGTAAGAACTCAGAGCACAGTGGCCCCTAGGGGGCAGTTGGGGGGGGGGGATGTAGGCAGCATCCTAGAGATACCAGTTAGCTTTCCTTCCTAGTTACAAAATTCCAGTGATGAACAACTGATAAGGAGGTAAGGTTGATGTTGGCTCATGGTTCCAGAGTCCATGACAGCTGGTCCATGGCTTTGGCCTGTGCCAGAGTCGTACATCATGGTGAGGACCACTTAGAAGAACAAAGCTACTCAGCCCATGGTGTCTGAGAAGAAAAGAGAAAAGGAAGAGGGTCCCATTAGTCCTGTGGACACAGATGTGATGTAACTGTTTGAAATTGTCACCACCTTGTACTGGCACCACAGGCTGGGCACCAAACTTTCAAAATATGGGCCTCCAGGAAATACTCAATTCCAAACTATGGCCTTTGTGAGTAAAGGCAGTTGGGAATGCACACAGTGTGGATCTTCAGAGGGTAGTGGCAAATGCCCAGGCTACTATTATTGCTGAGATTTCTAGAATTCCTAAAAGAAACATAGAGAAGCCAGAGGCTCCTAGTGAATAGGTTCATTGAGTGGCTAGAGATTTGTTTTCCTCTGAGAGGTCTGTAACTTGAAGAGATTCTGAACTGGGGGCTGGAGAGATGGTTTAGTGTTTAAGAGCACTTCTGGCTCCTGTAGAAGACTCAGATTCGGTTCCCAGTACCCACATCAGGAAATCAGGCATCTTACACACCTTCAACTCCTCCTCAAGAGGATCTAAAACCTTCTTGTGGCTTCCACATGGACCTGCAAGCACGTGATGCTCATTCAGACAAGCAGGCACACACACATGCACACACATAAGAATAAAGCTTTTCTGTACTGATACTGATTTGAAATTTTTGAAGTTGAATTGTTCAACTTTTCCCAACCTCTCCATTTGTTTCAGAAGGCTGGGCTTGGTGACTGTGGTGGTTTGAATGAGAATGGCCCCCACAGGCTCATCTATTTGAATGCTTGAATCCTAATTGGTGGAACTATTTGGGCTATGCTTTGAAGTGTCAAAAGCCCAAGCTATTCCCAAGTATTCATTCTCTCTCTCTCTCTCTCTCTCTCTCTCTCTCTCTCTCTCTCTC
>NW_021604665.1:8632054-8642439 GCF_004785775.1 Grammomys surdaster | reverse complement strand
TTGTTGTGATAAGAAATCCTTGCCCTAGCTTCTTATCCTATCGCCTCCCCTTCCCTCTCCTCTCCTCTCCCCCGCCTTGTGATTGTGTCTCAAGATGTGAGCTCTCAGCAGCTGCTCCAGCACTGTACCTGCCTACCCACTGCTGAGCTCCCCATCAAGATGGTCATAGATGCTAACCCTCTGGAAATGTAAGCCCCAGATTAAACACTCTTATATAAGATGCTTTGGCCATGATTTCTTATCACAACAACAGAAAAGTGACTAAGAGAGTGAGGTGACCTCTCCTCTCTGCAGTGTCTTTCCATAAGTTTCTAAACCCTGGTTGGCTTCCCTGACCATCTTCCTGCTGGCCCTGTGATACATGTTCAGTGATATTGGCTTTGCTGGTTAGTGTCCTGTGAGGTGGAAGTTGGGATGCTAGATTAAGGCAACAGTTGGGGCCACTATGTCTTCCTGTTAACAGATGGGAACCAAGATTCAAGGGGCTGCTTAGAATCAAGCAGCCAGCAGTGTCCAAGCCAAGGGGTAAGAGTACTCAGCTTGCTAAGTTTGATGTTTTAGAAAGGCAATGTAGTGCTTACTCCTTCTGTTACACTGCCTTGTTCATTTTTATTGCACAAGAATAAAGTGCGGCAAAGGGAACTGCTTAGCTCCGTGAAGTCTTAGCTCCGTGCAGCTCCTGGAGGTCAGAAACCTGAAGTCCACAGCTGAAAGGCTGGGTTCCTTTCGAGGCTCCAGGGGAGGATCCGTTTCCTTTTGTATTGGTTACTTGTCCAGTTTCCATGACAAAATCTGACGAAGGTTGACAAGGCAGCTTCAGGAAGGAAGGCTTGGCTCTGGCTCACAGAGAGTACAGTCTGTCATGTCCTGTAAGACGTGGTGGTAGGAACATTAGGTGGCAGCTCACATTGTGGCCACAGCCAGGAAGCAAAGGTGGTATGTGTGTGGTGGTGGTGGTGGGGCTAAGCTTGCTTTTCTTCTTTTTATTTAGTTTGGGATCCCAGCCCATGGAATAGTGCTACCCATATCTAGTGTGTGTCTTTCTACTTCAATTAACCTATCCTAGATCCCTCTTGGATATGTCTAGAGACTTGTTTCCCTAGGTGACTCTAGATCCTGTCAAATTGACAGTCATTTTAGAACCATCACACCTTCCCAGCTTCTAGAAGCTACCATATCTCTCAACTCAGACTGTCTCATCTTCATGCCTGCATTGTAGTCTCTTATCCCCCTCTCTAACCACCACTCAGGTCCCCACATCCCTGTCCTGCCATTCTCTGTCTCTCTTCTTTAAAAGACCCTCCTGGATAATATGTCTATGACTAGTGCCATACATTTAATCACACTTTCAAGTCCCTTTGGCTGTGCAAGGTCATACCTTCCCAGGTAGGATCAAGACATGAATATCTTTGTGCACTCTGATTCTCTCTGTGGTACCCCAGAGATGTCAGCTCATCCATCATAGGTGTTTCCACAGCAGAGGGAAGGAGTGATCCACACAAATGCCACAGATCAGAGGCCACCATGCTGGAGCCCAGGTCAGTCCCACCTGATCATGTAAAGTAGGGTTCACACAGACTTAGCCATGCTCACTGCGATGCTGTTCTTCTGAGGTGGTGAAGCTGGGGAACCTCTATCCTGCAAAGCAGAAAACACTGCCTGGCCTTTTGCAGAAAAGAAAAAAATAACTCCACTAACCTCTAGTATCAGAGACCTTTCTAAAAAGTATATATGCTTTGGCCAAATAAAGATTGCATAAACCAACAGAATCTTTTGTTTTTCATGGCTGGAAGCACAAACCATAGACCATAGATTCCTAAAGACAAAGCAGGGGACCCACTCCTCAGATTATTGCAAACCTCGTGGTCTTAATTCAAACACTCTGTGATGCCATTTCTTTTTATGTGTATGCTCACATGCATGCATGTGTATTCAAATATGTGTACATGTGTGTTCACAAGTCTAAAAGTGACCAGAGGACAAGCTTGATTGACATTTCTCAGGTGCCAATAACTTTGATTCTTGGAGACAAGGTCTCTGACTGACTTGAAACTTGCTAAGTAGAAGAGTCTGACTAGCTGGCCAGTGAGCTCTGAGGATCTGCCTGTCTCAGCAGTTGGGACTTCAAGTTCATGACACCACGGCAAAGCTTACTTTACATACATTTTGGGGATTGAACTCAGGTCCAATTGAGGCATCTCCCCAGACCCTCATTTTCCTTGTATTTAGACATGACTGTGGCCTTATTGAACTCATTTTAGAATAAAAGTCTTGAGATACTTAGAGCAAATGTGACCTTGGCCAAGACAGAGGTGTGTAAACTCATAGCTATACTGGACCCACAGTGCACTGGAAGTGGGCACCCTGTTTGGTCATGGACTGTCCTTCTACCCTGCTGTCCTATAGCCTCACTTAAGCTTTCAGCATGTGTTGATACTTGTAGCCTGGATAGAGAAAGTGTTCAGATTTGACTGCCAAGTTAATCCCCACTCCTACGCTATGGAGGACAGCCAGGCCCAACTAATCCTCCCACGTAGTAAAGAGGTGAATAGGAAAGAATCAGTCAGGCCGGGACCAGGCCCTGGGTCTCTGGCCCTCTGCAATGGTTTAACTTCACTTTCAGGTCCTGGGCCTGGCCTGGTGCCAGCCATCACTGGGGCTGCCTTCACAGGCTTCTCCCTTTTGCCTCTTTCTTTCTCTCCACAGGCCACTGTAAATCACTTGCTTGAACAGTCATCACTTCCCTGTGTTCTCCAGGGGTCCTGACTCAGCTGCCATAATCTCTCTTGGCTTCCTCAATGCCCTGGAGAAAGGTTTCCTTGGAGATCTTTTCAAATCAGAGGCCAGGAACGTGTTGCCACATGAATTTCAGGTTACGCCAGACTTGGGCTTTCAGAAATCATCATAACTCACTTTTCTCTAACTCATGGTTGAACTGTGACTCTTGGGTAAAGGTACCCAAAAGATAGCTGAGATGTTCTGGAGAGCTCCTGGGATTAGAAGGGAGGGAAATGTTGGCCTGCAGATGATGACTCATTGACATTATTCTTCCCAAGGTCACCCCCAAAGCAATTCCAGAAGGAAAGCATCCACCTTGACTGGAAAGTGTGTGAAATTCCTTCCAGATGTTGGGTTTTGGGGGCAGGAAAGTTCCCACACTGAGTACCTTCCCTCCTGTTTGAACTTAACTAAATCTCATCTATAAGGTATCCACCCTGGAGAAACGTGTGTGTGTGTGTGTGTGTGTGTGTGTGTGTGTGTGTTGTGTATTTATGTGGGTCTGTGCATATATACATGGTGACCAGAGGTCAATACTTTATTTACTTATATTTTATTTATTTATTTATTTATTTACTTGGAGACAGAGTTGTTCCCTGAATCTGGACTTCATTGATTATGGTAGGCTTACTGGCCCAGAGTTTTAGATATCTGCCTGCCTCTTCCTCCCCACTAACTGTATTCTGCTGTGCCTCTCATTTTACATGTATGATAGGGTTCTGTCTGATCACAGGTTCTCTTGTTTGAGAGAGAAAGAGAGATGCTATGCTGACTGAGCCATCTCCCAGCCCCCAATCACTTTTTAATTCAAACCCCTTAGCATAGGTAAGGTTCATGGAAGACTTGAATAGTCACCGTTGTGTCTTTCTTCTGAACGATGTTGTAAAGAGCTGGCTGTTTTTAGAAGCTGGTTGTCGGTTTTCTCTGCACTTGGATGTGGCTATCATTTTTATTATGATCTACATTCTGTAGACGATCATGATCTATACCAACGCTCTGGGGGCTGGAGAGATGGCTCAGTGGTTAAGAGCACTTGCTGCTCTTCAGAGGACTCAAGTTTTGATTCCTAGAACCACACTGGGTTACTCAGTTGCCTGTACCTCCAGCTCCAAGGGATATGACACCCTGGTCTCTGTGAGCACTCAAACACACTATATACATATACATATACATATACATATACATATACATATACATATACATATACATATACATATACACATGTACATATACATATACACAAACAAGCTAACACTAATGCCCCTCAAACTATTCCATAAATAGCAAGGAGATACTGTCAAAATCCTCATATCAAACCTGTGCTTTCAAAAGATATGTTTTATTTTAATTATCTGTATATATGTGTATTTGTGTATGTGGATTTAATTATTTGGAGTCCGGAAAAAGGTACCTGGTTACCTCAAAACAGAATCCAAGTCCTCTGCCAGAGCTGTGTGTGCTCTCTGAGCCATCTCTCTAGCTCCTTAGAGAGTCAGTATTAATATGATGTCAAATCCAGATAAGGATACACACACACACACACACACACACACAGAGAGAGTAAAACAACACAGTAAAAATACCACAGGGTATGATCCAGTTGGTTTTGTTCTAGGAGTGCAAAGACTGTTAAACATACAGTAAACATAACTCACCAAATGAATAGACTCTGAGATAGATCACATGACTGTCCTAGGCCTTTGACACCAGCTTTGACACATCCCTCACAATAGAAATCCCAGAGGAAACTCAGAATAGAAGGAACATACTTCAACATAATAAAGGCTGAATGTGATGGCTCAGCCAGCATAACAAGTAGGAAGAATTAAAAGCAATCTGTCTATAAAGTCAGGGACGAGACAAAGGCACCCACTCTATCCTCCTGGGCCATGTGATGTTTGACGTCTTAGATAGAGCAATAAGACAAGAGAGAGGACTAAAGGGATGTACACATCTCTGGTCAGGAATTCTGAAGAACCCACTGCCAGGAATTCATATGGTTTTATTGAAACCAAGGTTTGTGTGCTTAGCTGGATAACTTACCATACAGTCTTCATTGTTTAACCCAGTGAAATGGTTTTTTTTTCTTCCCTTAGATGCATGTATAACTATGTGTCACAGGCTAAAGTAGACACAATACAATAGTGTCTTCTAGTCCCTCGAGTATTTAATTCAGAAACCAAATGGTTGAAATTTCATTTCAATAGGCTTCCACCTGGGTTGGCCCGAAGTTTCTGTGAAGCTCTTAGGAATATTAGTTAATTTTTTTTCTTCTACTAACCATGGGCACTTACCAGTTAGATGTGCTGAGTTCTGTGAGAAACATCCCACTGTGTCTCTTATAGCTCCTCCTAGGATGTAAAGCTGACACTGGGTTGCTTCCTTTGTACCAGGCACAATTTTAGGTGCTTTTTCACCTGCCACTCCACTTCATCCTGAGATCCCTATAAAGTAGGTACTTCGGTATTATGGTTTACCAAAGAGGAAATAGTCCATGGTAACTAGACACACACACACACACACACACACACACACAGAGAGAGAGAGAGAGAGAGAGAGAGAGAGAGAGAGAGAGAGAGAGAGAGAGAGGCAGAGCACATTCCTGAGAAAGCAGGCTGGGTTGCAAACTCCTGGGAATCCGAACACCCACTTCTTCCCAAGGGCAGGGTGTCTATTTTACAGTGTTCCCGAGTGGCTGCTGGACCAGCCCAGTACTCCAAAAGAAGCCAAAACACATAGCTTTGCAATCTGAGAATTCTCATTAGAAAATAAAAAGAATCATGGAAGCTCAGTAAGTATCTGCAGGCTGGATTGAGGATGTAGGGACATCCAAGCCATCACCTTGGGAGGGTGTAATAGGTCCATGCTGAAACATGCAAGTTCTGAGTGGACAGAGACATGTTAGAGAAACACTGTGGTAATCCAGGATGATAGAGAAAGATGGTTTCCATGTGGCCCTGTGTGGCAAGTAAGGAGAGAGTGTGAAAGCCATGATACTGACATAATCAATGCTTCCATGTGACCCAGGGAGGCTGATATCCATCCAGTGTGGAATCGCTGCACTCATGGGTAGGGAATTGTTCCAGTGGTGACCCTAGCAGTCCAGTCCAACAAAGGGTAAGGGGGTTAGCCTTAGCACTACTGACTTCCAATCTGTAGTCAGTGCCTGTGGCTGGCCCCTGAACTGATCAATGGCCTCCGCCATCGGGGACGCTGTAGAGTTAAGCCTGTCTGTTTCAAGGCCAGATGAGCTGTCTGGGCTTCAACCCCAGAGCACCTGGCTAGAATCTGGGTCAGCTGAGTTGGAGAGCAGAAGAAATGGAGAGAAGAGATGAGTTAGAGATGGGCTCAGACTTCTCTGACAGAAAGCTGGCAGAGCCATGGAAAGGGGGGTTGGGAAGTGGCATGTTGGGCCTTGAACCTGTGTAGAATGGATCAAGCTTGGGACAATGGGGACATCTCTGTAGATGGAGGAGTTAGGGAAAGAGGAGCATGAAAGTCATTTGTAGAAGAGTTGGTTTCCCTCCCCTTCCTTTCCCTCCTCTTCCTTCCCCTCCCTTCCCTTCTCCTCTCCTTCCTTCCCCTTCCTTCTTCTCCCCTTTCCTTTTTTCTTCTTTCTCTATGTTTTCTCTCCTTCCCCTCTTTCTCTCTTTCTTGATAGAGCCTTGTGTGGTCCAGGATGGCCTTTAACTGGTTGAGTTTAACTGAGGATGAGATGACCTTGAGTTTCAAATCCTCCTGCCTATGTCTCCAGAGTGGTAAGATTACAGTCTTCTACCATTGGCCCTTTTATGTAGTGCTAGGGATCAAAATAAGGGCTTTGTGTATGCCAGGCAAGTTCACTACCAACTGAGCCACACTCTCATCCCTGTCAGAAGTGATTTTTATGTTTCTATATAAAGAGAAATAAGATTGTCTATCAATATAGAAAATAAAATGTATTTTACGTATCTTCTCCCTCCCTGATGCTCAAGAATTGCTAGAGCAAACAGATCAGAGCTTTGAGGTGGGGAGTCAAGGCTACATGGACTTGTTTTCATCAGATTAGAAAACGTACCGTGTGGTGACATTCTGATAGAAAGCTCGGGGGGTTCGGAGGCAGCATTTGTTGAACACCTATGGTGTCTGGGGCACATAGCAAGGCCTTGTGTGAATTTTCTCACTTGGATTTGGGAGAACCTCAGGCTCTGTGTGTTCTCAATGCTCCCAATGTTTAGTTGGAGGAGGCAGAGCTTGAAAACGGCGGGTAACCTGTGGGGTGGCCACGGCAGGAGGTAAGGACAGTCAGACAGCACTCAGTTCTTGATGCGGTTCTCAGATAGCTCCAGTGACAGCCATGTAGTCTTCATTGTTGAGGGCCCAGAGTTTCTGCACAGGTGCTTTGTGGGTTTGACTTGATCCATGAGTTCGCTAGAGCCTTGTTTGTATAGCAAGCACAAGCCTTCTCGTGGAGTTAAAGGGACTGTCTTTCAAATTTTTACAATATTCCAGAAACTTCCATATTAAAGAAAAATTTTATTTGACTAGTGCATTAGGATTCTCTAGAGGCATAGAGCGAATAGAATTTTTCTGTATCTCTATGTAAAGTATCTATAGAGATAAATATTGCTTGTATCTAATAAAGATATTGTGGGCTGGTAGCTCAGTGGTAAACTACTTGGCTGACAAGCATGAGTCATCATGTCCTATGACCAATGGGTCTGCGTCCACCCCACTGCTAGGCACGGCATCTTGGGAAGGCTGAATTTTGGGAGTTTGACTGTGCTTATCCCATGACACTGTTGGTGTGAGTGTTGGGCTCTAGAAAAGCTCTGAGGCACAGCTCCAGGGGTAGGAAAGCCAGAGCTAGTTCTGGGGATGGGGGTGGGGGGAAGGTTGGGGTCCCTGGGCCTGTGATGAGGCCGGGCTGAGGGGGGTTCTCTAACTCTTGGACATCCAGGCACAGCTGGGAGTCTTAGAAGAGCCAAGAATGGAGTGTGTGTGTGGAGGGGGGTGCTGAAGACATCATCTAGCCTGGACCAGAGAAAGGGGAGCCCCAGCTTGCCTCAGTGGTGAGTGAAGGCAGAGAGGTCTTCTACAGGAGAATTAAGCTGTGGCTCTGTTGTCCAATGCCTTCTCCATGACTCCCCATGGAGGAGCTTGATGAAAGAGACAGTCCACGGTTCTAAACTGTTTATTGGATGTTCATGGTGGAAAATGGATGCATACCATACCAGACTCATTTCTCAGGGTGGGCCTGAGATTAAATACCTTTTGCAGGGAGGAATGTCTGGGAAGGGAAGCTTATTGGCTAAGCCTTCAGGGCCTCTAAGTACCTCATTAGCATGGACAACTCTGTTCTGGGCCTATGTGACCACAGGTCACATTTCCTTATGTGAGGAGTGTGGCATGTTTTTCTGGCCGGGATCTGGCAGGGAGAGGGGAGTCACCTAAGTCTCAGGTGTGTACCCACTGAGTCTCCAGGTCTCAACCTGCCCTCCCTTACCAAGCTTTCTGGCATGGTTTTATATCCAACAATGACCTGAGGGTAGTTGCCTAAAATCCATGTTAAAAAGGAAAAGCTGGACATGGTGTCATCCATTTGTAATTCTAGGACTAGGCAGGTAGAGACAGGGTCCTCTCTGGGGTCTGCTTGAGAGCCAGCTTAGCTGAATCAATAGGTTCCAGTTTTTTTTGAGATCCTGTCTCAAGAAATAAGGTGAGATGATAAAGATACTGTATGTTGACCTCAGGCCTACATACACATATGAATATAGCCAGGCATACACACTCATCTGCACACATCTCCCGATACATTATATATGACATGCAATTGAGAGGTTTATTGCAAGCTGTTGGCTCACACATAAGGAGACCGAGAATCCTACCGTCTGTCCTCTAGAAAGGCTGATGTAGAGTCTAAGGCCTGAGAAGCAGAATTCTGATGGTATAAATCATAGTTCGAATCTAAGGACCGAGAGTCAGGAGTGCTGTGGTGGGAAGGGGCAGTTCTAGCTCTACCACCCATGCTGGTCAGAGCTTCATCTGCTTTACCTTACTTGTTGAATGCTAATCTCTTTGAAACGCCCCACGCAGGGACACCCAGATGATGGGTGTTGTGACCCAGTCAAGTTCTCTGAGGAAGTCTGATAGGACACCTCTGTGTTGGAAGAGGTCTGCTGGGCCTTTGGAGTGAGAGAGATATGAGTTCAAATTCCAACCCCATCAACCCTAGTCATGTGACCTAGACCTTGAGCCAGTCATTCAGTGCCCCAGTGTCTTAGTTTCCTGATACTGCATCTGCACAGTATGATGGACTGCTGTGCCAGTTAAGGGATATAAACATATGCTCTGTTCGTCTCCCCTTCTCTCTGAGACCCCCTCCTTTCCTCCCTTCTCATCATCTGAAGGTAGTTTAGATGAGGTTTGGCAAGGTTTTGCTTGAAGAGTCAGATGTGAGCATTGCAGACTTGGTCAGCCACATAGTCTCTGTGGCAGCTTTGCCTCACTGATGCATAAGGCAGAGAGATATATAAGATATAAATGCTGTGTACGTGAATGGTTTGGGGCCTGGGCCAATAAAACTTTATTGAAAACCCCTTATGGTGGTCCAGATTTTTTGACCCAAGGGCTTCTATGTACCAAGACTTGGTCTAGAAGACCGCTCAGTATTGAGGCATGGACGTGTTTGCTGTGTTTGAAGAAGCTCAAATGTGTCCTAGGAAGGTGACTTCTACACAGCACCTCCCTGTCAGTCCCTCACCTACCTTTAGCAAACAGTGGCAGCTGGATTCTAAGGCAGTGCAAAGAGGCACTGAGGATTTAGATGAGATTTTAATCACTTGTAGTGGTTTGGAGATTAACTTGTCAAATAGACTTTCGTACTTTTTTTTTTTTTTGTATTTGTGCTGCAGAGGTGAGCATTGAGACTGACTTTGATATGTACACCGGTGCTGGCAAAAATAAATGGACAGGATACACACACACACACACACACACACACATAATCAGATTCACTTGTGGCTTGCAGAAGGCGGGAGAGCCCTGGACACAAACCAGGAATATGGGTGTCACAGACCTTCCTGCTCTCACTAGCTTCAGTTCTAGGTTCGGATTCCGTTTTATATATTTTTTAAAGTTTTAAGATAGTAGCTTCCACTTCAAAGCAGAAATGTTCTTAGTTTAGCCTTTCGACACACTTTCTGGGGTTTGGAAAATGGGGGCAAATACTTTAGTTCTAAGTAAGTCATGGTGAGGCAGAAGGGTTGATAATTTGAATTCAGGAGTTCAAGGCCAGCCTTGGCAACACAGTCAGATCTTTTCTCAAAAACTAAAATAAATAAATAAATAAATAAATAAATAAATAAATAAATAATGCAAATCAAAACAACCCTGAGATTCCATCTCACACCAGTCAGAATGGCTAAGATTAAAAACTCAGGTGATAGTAGATGCTGGCAAGGGTGTGGAGAAAGAGGAACACTCCTCCATTGTTGGTGGGACTGCAAGATGGTGCAACCACTTTGGAAATCAGTCTGGCGGTTCCTCAGAAAATTGGACATAGCATTACCCGAGGATCCAGCTATACCACTCCTAGGCATATACCCAGAAGATGCTCGAACATATAA
>NW_021604665.1:8619074-8631654 GCF_004785775.1 Grammomys surdaster | reverse complement strand
AACAATACCAACCAACCACAGCTCCCAGGGTCTAAACCACCAGCCTGGGAGCACTTAGGGGGGGATCCAGGGCTTCAGCTGAATATGTAAAAGTGGAGGGCCCTGCTGGGCATAGGTGGAAGAAGAGAACCTTGACCTCATGAAGGCTGGATGCCCCAGGGGGTGGGAATTTTGAGGGTGGGGAGGTGGGAGTGGGGGGGGTAGATAGAGGTTACATCCACAGAGAAGAAGGAGGAGGGGCGAGGGGATTGGGGGTTCCGAGGGGGTGGTGGGGGATGGGGTAAGGGGACAACATAGGAAATGTAAATAAATCATCCAATAAAAAATAAATAAATAAATAAAAATAAATAAATAAATAAATAAATAAATAGGTTCTTCTAACTTGTGGGGTTCTTTATGGGTGGCCAGGAGAATGTGTTGTATAGACCCTGAGAGTTGTCACTTGCCAAGGGTCCCAGTTCCTTCTGAGAATGTCCTGGTTTGTTTTCTGTTGCTGTGACAAACACCATGATCAAAAGCACTTTAGAGAACAAAGGGTTTATTTGGCTTACACTTTCATATCAGATCTCTGTGAAAGGAAATCAGGTCAGGAACTCTGGGAACCTGAAGACCAAGAAGCACCAACAGTAGTCTTCTCTCAGATTTTCACTGGCCCAGTGTGGGAGGATGCCCGTGCTCCTGAGGCTGTGAGGACAAAGTTCTGCCCTGCTGGAGTAGATGCTTGCCCAGAGAAGGTAACTGCAATGGAAGGAAAGAGAAAGGCAGAGATGGGGCCCCAGCCTATTGATGATGTTGAGACATCTGTATCCAGATGCACACAATGCCAGAGCACCTCTGGGTTTTCCTGTCCAGTGTCACACGCTCATTAATCCTAGTTCTTGCTGAGGTAACTGAGTGGATTCTCTGCTGTGTGAAAACTGAAGGGGTCTGATGAAGCCAGGCAGGCACCATCAGCGTCAACTTAGATCTTGAAGCAAGTGTTTGAGGAAGAGCCATAGTTGCTTCATGTGAAATCTTGTGGTTTATTGATAAGACTCAGTAACAGGATATGATGCTTTTGTGTGTGTGTGTGTGTGTGTGTGTGTGTGTGTGACAGAGACAGAGGGAGACAGAGAGACTCTCTGCCTGGCTGGTGCTTCTGTGGCCGAGACCCATAGCCATGCACTTGTTGGCCCGAGGCTCCTGACTTCACATGAAGAAGGTATCATAATTTTCCTTTTACTGCTTTCAAATAGTCACTGGGCACACTTCCCACAGATGCTGATGTGACTAAATTGTGGCCACCATAACCCAGAAGATGGACCCCTGATCCCCTAGTTTAGCAGCATTAGGATATAGCATTTTTAGAGTTAATCAAGGTCAACTGAGGTCATGTGCTGGAACTCTCGAGATATAGAGTGCTTTCTCCCTCTCTCTCCCTTTCTTTTTGTCCCTCTTTGTCTCTGCCTCTCATTCTTTCTCCTTTTATCCCTCTTTCCAACTTTCTCCCTGTCCCCACTCCCCTGATTTTCTCCTGACAAATGCAGAGATCATGGGAGCAGAAGCAACAACTATGTGCCTCATCAGAACCAGAGCCCTGATTGCTGGGAGCCAAACCCAGGAAATTACCTGCTATTCTAAAGTACAAGGTTAAGAAAGGATGTTCTCGGGTCTCAGGTCCCAGGAACTTAAAGAACATCTGGCATTTCCTGGGAGCCAGTAATGACAGTGGGATGGTCTTGGGCGATAAGGATATGACAGTGGATAGTCTTGGGCAATGAGAATACAACAATGGGATGGACTTAGACAATGATGATTCAATAGTGGGATAGCCCTAAGCAGTGACCCTAAACTTCCCGTTTTGCTGTGTCTTTATAACCTGCCCCTGAAATTAAAGCTTCAGAGCTTGATCAGAACTCCAGACTAGCTCTCATTCTTTGTGTCTCTTGTCCCTTCATTCTTTCGCCCCCTTCCCTAGGGTCTCGTCAAATCCCCTGCGGGCTGAGGCGCCTGATGTTGGACTTTCCAGCCTTCAGATCTATGAGAAATTAATACCTATTGCTTAAGCCACCAGTCTGTTTGCATTTGTCAGTCTTTGGTAGTCCAAGCTCAGTAGTTTGCAACTTAATGGAAGGCTGATCTCATTGTACCTGCAAAGTGAATCCTGGAGTATTGTGTTGATCAATGTTATTGCCCCCAGCTACATGATCTGAACTGGGCTTCTGCCCTGGTGCATTCCTTAGCCATACGTAAGTGGTTTGAATAGAAATGGCCCCCATAGACTCATGTGTTTGAATACTTGTCCCACAGGGACTGGCACTATTAGGAGGTTCTGACCTTCTTGGAGTTGGTGTGGCCTTGTTGGAGGAAGTATGTCACTGTGGAGGGGGCAGGCTTTGAGGTTTTCTATGCTCAAGCTATGCTTAGTGTAGCACATAGTCTCTCCTTGCTGCCTGTGGATCAAGATATAGAACTCTTGACTCTGTCTCTAGCACCATGTCTGCGTGGATGCTGCCATGCTGCCCACCATGACAACAACAGACTAAATATCCAACGATAATGGACTAAGTAGCTGAAACTCTAAGCCAGCACCATTGAAATGTTTTCCTTTATGAAAGTTACCATGATCATGATGTCTCTTCACAGCAATAAAACCCTAAGACGTCATGTGATACCTTTGGAATTTGGGACCCTAACGATGCCCACCTGCTCAAGCATTGCAGAGTATGCTGGGTAGTTTTGTCAACTTGACACAAACTAGAGTCACCTGGGAATAGGGAACCTTGATTGATTAATTGCCTTGATCAGATTGGCCGGTAGGCATGTCTGTGGGAGGTTTTCTTAATTAATGATATGGGAGGGCTCAGCTCACTGTGGGAAGTGCCATATCTGGATTTCTGTCTTAGTTTGGTTTCTGTTGCTTTGATAAAGACTGTGACCAAAAGCAATGGGATAGAAATGGGTTTATTGGGCTTATAGGTTATGTTTTGTCATTAGTGGAATCCAAGGCAAGAACCTAGAGGCAGGATGTGAAGCAGAGACTATGAAGGAGTTTCATCTCTTTTCTTATATAACCCAGGACTCCTTGCCCAGGGGTAGTACTGCCCACAGTGGACAAGGCCTTTTTATATCAATCATCAATTAAGACAATGCCCTATAAGCTTGTCTACAGGTCAATCTGATGGAGGCAGTCTCTCAACTGAGCTTCTCCCTTCTCAGATGACTCTAGCATTGGAGAGAGAGATAGAGATAGAGATAGAGATAGAGATAGAGATAGAGATAGAGATAGAGATAGAGATAGAGATAGAGATAGAGATAGAGATAGATAGAGAGAGAGAGAGAGAGAGAGAACCAGAACAGATTCCTTCAATGATGTACTATAGCTTGTAAGCCAGACAGATAAATCTTCTCCTCCTCTACATTGCTTTCACAGTGTTTATCACAATAACAGAAACCAAACTGAGACATCAAGAAAATTTGTCACACACATACCAGGAGGCTTAGCAGCCTTGGCTTGTCCTCCAGGGGAGCCTCCTAGTCCTTGGGACAACCATGCCTACCTGCGTCCCTTTCTTAGCACCCTCAGGTGGCTCTGACCCTCATTGTAGCCACTTGCAAGCACCAGTCTACGGCTTACCTACTCTGCTCCATTGTAAGGTTAATGGGTCATGTGTTGAAGCATTCACAGGGCTCAGAGCTGTGAACACAACTTTTCATTCTTGGGGGTTTGGCCAGGAGATGTCCTTGTGCTATGTGGTGTCCAAGCCAAGACACAAGAGGCAACACAAATAACAAAAGTAGACAAGCAAATAACAAGAGTGAACTCCAAGGCCCAGAATGGCAGCATGGCCTGCATCCAGGGGCTGAAAGTCAGTACTGCACCTTGAGAAATGGTTTAATTGAATTCTTGCCTCTAGACAGAACACATTAAACTTATGGAGAGTGTCAGCATGCCCCCTGTTGACCCTTGCCCATCCATCTTAGTCCCTTTTCTCAGAAGTCACTGCTTTAATTACTGTTGCTACAATGCACGCCAGCTGCTCCTTGCTTCCCACCAACACACGTTACCTGGAGACAACAGACCCCACAGTGACTTGGGGCTTGAGTTTCAAGAGTGGGGATATCATGTGGAAATCCCAATATTAGTTAGTGGAATCATTAAGAACACACACACACACACACACACACACACACACACACACACACACACGATGTGGAGATATTTTACTGGTAGACTATAGGGATGATGGTAGTCTAGAAAGATTACAAAGAATTGAAAACTCCCAGTGGCCACGTGACCTGTTGTGAAGTCATAGCATAAGGCGTTACCTATAGGTGGCAAAGTCACCAATCACATAAAAGTTCAACATCACAGGATGGCTGGGGAGGTGGCTCAGCTGGAAAGTGCTGTTCATACAAGCATAGGAATCTGAGTTCAAGCCCCAGAGGTGACATGAAAAGACTGGCATAGTGGTACATACTTATAATCTCAGTAATGGGGATGCTGAGACAGGTACATCCCTGGGGCTACTGGTTGGTCAGCTCAACCTAGTCAGCAAGCTTCCAGTAAATAAGAGAGGTCTTCCTCAAAAGAAAACAAAAGCAAACAAACAAAAAACAAGGTGGCTGTCACCTGAGGAACAACGGGAGATAGACAGACAGATAGATAGATAGATAGATAGATAGATAGATAGATAGATAGACAAGAATATGTACTTGCACAAGCACGCATGCATGCACACGTGTCGGCATACACACACACACACACACTTGCATGCATGCAAACTTACAACAGTGCAGTTTGGAGCATTGCATCAGGATCAACCATGGCAGTGAGCAGCTCCGTTACTGCACCTTGTCTCTGCCATATTTTCTTCGTCATACTATGCACTCCTGTTCACCTCATGACATCTCATGTTGAATCTCTATTGCCTCAGTTTCCCTGTGCCTGCTTTCAGCTCCTGTTGTTTGGGTCATCTTGATGAAGACAGCAATGGACCCTGCCACAAAGATAAGATGCCACAGAGCCAAGACAGGGCAGGCCGTAGCAGCCAGGACTGTGTGAAGATGCCCTGCGATCCGACCCTACACTCTTCTCAGTGTGTTTCTGTCATTCAATATCAGGCAGCACACAGCTATATGTTGAGTTAGTTCATCCTTGCAATGGCCCCGGAGTGTAGGTAGCTGCATTGTTCCGTCTGACAGTGAACAATCAGAGTTTCCAAGAGATTCATCTGCTCAGGTTCCCGTGGAATGTAAATGTGAGCTGGGGGGGGGGGAAGACAACTCCCCAGGGGAAGCTAAGCTCTACCCCTTAGTTGGCCTGGTCTCTGCTCCCCAGGGCTTGGAGTGGAGCAGAAGAAGCAGGGGGTAGTGGTGGTGGTGGGTGGCTCTTTCCCTCCAAGAGCAGCCCCGCAGGACGTAATCTGCTCTCAATTACCATTCTGCCTGCTTCTGTGGCAGCCCTCCAGCCGACACACGTGCTCAGGCTGTTGGCCAAGGAACTAAATTTATTTGCAAGCCCAGAGTTCAAACAGGTACATAAATTACTGGTGCGTAGCCTCATTCCTCAGTGTGGCCTGACACAGCTGAGTACCCTGCATGGTTTTACAGGCTGTGCACTCAGAGACTCTTGAGCTGGCTGGTCCTGCTGGGCGCTTTCAGCTGTCACTCCATCCTATGCCGCAAGCTTGGTACCCAGGATGGCTGGAGGATTTTTTCTCCATGTACAGTGGAGTTCTGAACTTTTCTCCACTTCATCCCTGTATCCCACTCTTACACACCCTCCGACCTTACCACTTACCCATTTTAGACTCTTCCATGCTTCTCATTGTCTTAAAGTATGGCTTTCTTCAAGCGACTTACAAAGTCCTTTACATTCAGTGTCTGCTGTCCCTCCTGTGCCTTCCCTGTGTCTTCTCTCCTCCTTTGCTTCTCCCAAATGATACAGGTGAACTGAGCCAGGCATGGTGGTGCACACCTGTAGTCTGAGCTACTGGAGAAGCTGAGGCAGAAGGATTGCCAGAGCCCAAGAGTTCAAGGCCAGCCTGAGCAAACTATAGTGATCCTGTCTCAAAAAATAAGGAAACAGCATCGAGGGTTGGGGAGATAACTCAGTCAGTAAACTGTTAGCAAGGCAAGGGTGATGACCCAAGTTCAAGTCCACAGAAAAATAATCAAAATGGCGGTGTGTCCTTGTAATCCCAGGACTGAGGAAGTAAAGACAGATAGGTCCATGGTACTCGCTGGAGAGCCAGCCTGGTATACATTGTGAGTTCCAGGAGAATGAAAGACCCTGTCTCAAAAAACAAGACACCTGAGGAAAAATACCCAAGGTCTGCCTTCCATATATGTGTGCATGTGCATGCACACATATACGTATACACAGACACATGTACACATATGTATGTACACACACACAGATACACAGGTAAGTATACGCATGCACACAGATGTGCACACAGATGTACACACAAATAAGGGGAGGGAAATTAAAAGTAGATAAGCGGGTTTGAGGTATAGAGGAGTTTTCTGCAGCCCTTAGAAGTCTGTCCTCTGTGGTGGGGATTTTGTGTCCTTCAATATGAATCCGCAGAGACTGGCTAAGTCACCATCCCTTGGCCGCAGACAGTCCTTTCTCTTCAGTTTCTCAGTTGTAGAGTTGATCTCCGCTTTTCTGTCTCCTGGAGTCATGAAATATCACATCTTTCCTGACGTTTTTACAGTGTTTTGAGCACAGGAGTCATTGAGCCTTCTAGAGAACGTGTTATCTGCTGCACTGGATGGAAGAGACTGGAGTCTGCCTGGATATTTTAGGGAGAGAGAAAAGGAAGCAGAGATGGAGTTGATGCTCGCCTCAGATTGGCAGCGATTCTCCCTTGGCAAGTGTTCTCTGTTCAGTCATTGCCTTTCACCAGCACGATGACTTTTAAGAAAAGAGGATCCCCATGTTACAAGTAATTCAGAGAGGGTGTGCAAGTTACCTAGGGTCACACAGCCAGTGTGCAGGGCACTGTCTTAGCAGATAGCTTTCTTCTGTAACACTAACTTAACAGAATAGTGTGAACCAAGTACTATATGTAATTTTCCCTGCCCCCCAAAATACTTCTTCCCCAAATGTCCACCCAGTATTTCTTGTTAGGCAAAACCAAGCTAGTCAAAGTTCAAATTTTGACCAACTTCTCAACTTTTGAAAGCCAGGAGACATAAGTTGGCAGTGGATTTTTTTTTTTCCATTTGGAGGTTTTGTTTTTGTTTGTTTGTTTTTGCACAGACAACTGGCCGGTGTTTTGAACCTCTCTCTGGACATCTGAGGAAATGTCACATATCTAAATGAATAAATTGCCACGTCATTCAAACGGGCCTGCCTTATACAATTAATCTTTTTTGCTTTTCCATTATGAAAAATACTCAGGCTATTAAACCATATCTAACAAAGAAACATGTATTTTTTTTAAAGTAACTTCTTCCTTGTCCAACACATCTGGGGGAGTTAGTTGGTGTAAATACATAGAAATAGGATCAGCTGACTGAGAGGCAGCAGTTACTGGTTCTCACACGCTGGAGCGATCTGTCTCCTTTCAAAATGTGACAGTTGGCAGCAAATCTTGGGCAGATGACGGGATGGGATTGTTTTCTGACGCTCGCCATCCACCCTGGCCTCCTGGGCTCTTATCTCGCTTCCGGTCCCCAGTGTCTTTTATCAGCAGCCATGCTGTGCACTGGCATAGCTTGCATGGAACAGACACACTTGGGTGTAGACTCCAGAGGGAACAGGATTTGATGCTCTCTCCATCCACTGTGGGGTGGCTCTTGGCGGCTCCCCCTCATGTAGAGAATCCATCAGCTGCCAGGAGAAGGCAATGGAGCATGTGAGACCCAGGAACTAACTCTATTTCCTAGCAACCAAGGCGAGCCCATTTCTCCTCTGTCAGCGGGAACCCGCAGATTTATGTGAGCTACAAAGCCCGTTATCACCGTAATAAACCATATATTTGCAGGCGGTATTTACAGCCAGCTAATCGTATCTCTCCACTCTGTCAGCCCCCAAGCTGGCTGGATTCCCATTTGGAGCCCCCCAAAATACGATTAGGTGGTTACTGAGTTCTAATTTAGTTAACAGCAGTGCTTGACAAAGCTACTAACCGCCTAATTATGAAGGAAGATTACTGATACCATTAATTGAATGGTTGTAAAACTCCGGTGAAGTCAGATGGTCGTGAAGTCCATTTTCAATTTACTAGGCTATTAAAAGTATTTCCGGCCATAAAATAAACAGACACAAAGCATACTAAACAGGCTAATATGGAAACATAAAAAGAGAAGGGAGAAGCCTGTCGAAGTAATTAGCTCTCATGATTAGCTGCTCCACAGATCCAGTGGCAGAAATTAAAGATGAATTACGACAGCACTCCTGGGAAGGAGGCTTGCAGGGTGGGACTGCATACAGGTGGGCTAGGTGCTCCTCCTCATCACCCCCACCCCCACCCAGACCTGAGCTGTGCCTCAGGTTTCCTTAGGAAAATGACTTCTGTTTTTTGTGACCAAAAGGTGCTTGGTTGACCTGCTTCCTCACCTGGAGCCTCAGTCTCCCTGTGGAAATGGATTGGCTTAGCAACTTAGTGGCTGTAAAGACTCCATAATGAGATGTCCCATGTCCCATCATATTACCCAGGATCCTTTTTCACTCTATTGTAGAGTACATGTTCATATGTTTGTAATCACTACCAGATGCTTTTTTTTTTTAACCAGTTCTTGTTTTCCACGTTCTAGAAGGTTCTCTGAAGCAACCCAGTCCCTGTACCACTGACTTGCCCTTTATCCTGTCTGTCTCTTGTCCTGTCTGCTTCTAGTTCATGGGCTGTTAAGTTGTTAGGGGACTCATGGATGTTTGCTCATTTGTTTGTTTGAAAGGTTGTTTAAAGGGGTCCAAAGCACGCCATGTCAAAGGTCACCTAGAAGACAGAAATTTGGGAAATAGAGAATCTGCCTGTATATATAAAAAAGAACAATATTTAGAGTAAAATTTGTTACTGAAAAGGCCTTCATATTGAGATATCTAAAACCTATGCGAGAGAGAGAGAGAGAGAGAGAGAGAGAGAGAGAGAGAGAATCTCTGTCTGCTTAAGTCTTACATAGGCTTTTTGACCAGACTGATGAGCTGAGATACTCCAAGAAAGGAGAAGAATTGTATTAAGTTCTCATTCTCACAGGACAGTGAAATCCAAAGGGAAAACCCAGACATGATGAGCTTATGCTTGTTAGGCAAAGAGTGGAAAGCCTGTGGCCTGTGCAGGAATGCCGGGCAGGCGAGTTGTCATCCACAGTAGGACAGTAGACTGGAGGGATGCTGCTTAGAGCTGGGCAAGGGATGGGGAATGGGGGGAAGATGGAGATGCCGTAAGAGGCAAGAGTTGCTTCAGAGACTGTTTGCTCTTGCTCACCATGGCCCCACAACTATATCGATCTAGGTAATTTCTCAGGACCTCCATTGGGGAAGAATTTTCATGGCTTGAGCAGACAGGCCACTGGGCCTTTGGTAGCTTTGTGACACTAGCATGCCAATGGGAAGTGATTTGCCTCTGCTCCTTCAGAGCCATGAGCAAGATACAGGGACACAGTGCCAGCACCCAGTCCACAGAGGCAGAGAGAATGCGTCTCACCCATAATGCCACAAATACTCCAGGCACAGTCAGAAACAGAACCTCCATCCCGTTCTCATCTTCTGACAGTTTGAGCAATGAACCCCTTTAAGTGGTGAGAACCGGATTCCTAATCCCTGGGCTAAGGAGATAGCTGAGTCAGTAGAGTGTGGATCCCCCAGTCTCACATGAAAAGATGGGCATGGTGGCATGTGCGCATAGTCCAAGCACAGAAGAATTGGTGATAGACAGAGCCCTGGGGTCTACTGGTCACCCAGCTCAGCCTGTGTGTGCTCCAGACCAATGAAAAATGCTGTTTCAGAAAAATATATGGATTTTGTGTGCATACATATGCATACACACACACACACACACACACACACACACACACACACACAGTGTCAGCTGACTGTGTCCCACATTCCAGGCACCAGCTGTAGTTCCACATTCTCTGCTTCCTTCCTCTCAGGGTGTCCAGACTACTGCACCATGAGGCTGGAAGGGTGAAGCAGAGTCTAGAATGGGTGGGGTTCTGTAGGAACCCTGTCTGGCTAAGAGTTTGTGTGTGGGGAGGGGGGCGGTTCTCCCAGGATCTTAGTATTACAGCTTTTTAAGATGATCTTAGCTTGTGTGCATAGCTATATTTGGGGTGGCCTTGTACACGTACACTTTATTTGGGTGAGCTGGGCATATATGGACCTTGGAGAGTGGGAAGGAGTTTTCAGGGTAAATGAGAATCCTTGGCTAGAGTTTAAAGTTCTGTGAATGCCTCATTTGTATGGAGAGGCATTCCAGGAATCCCAGGTACCTGCTGGTTGGGTTCCTCTGGGGAGGGGTGTATGTCTGCTAAGGACTACTCAACCTTCTCCCAGGTAGAGGGTGTTGGATCCCCAGACAAGGTCAGAGAAGGAAAAGCCCTGCTGGTAAAGGAAGTCCTCCATTGTACACCAAGCTCAGAGTAGCTATCCAGTCACGGTAGACTGTGACCTTAATTAGCAGCCTCCTGCCCTTCCCACCTCTACCCCCCCCCACCCGCCACCCCCACACTCATATTTGATCTTTCCTGCAGAGTGCTGGGAACTTTTCAAGCTCATTGTGACAATGACTTCAGATCTACGGTTTCTTCACAGTGGAAGGACCACTTATGCACTCTCAGCAGGTGGCAGATGCTGCTCTGACCTCAAAAGGGATAAGAAACAGTTTATCCTAGAGCCAGACATGAATGACCATGTCCTGGGAACACATGTTCAGGATATCCCCAATATTGTATTCTGCCACGGTAACAGTTTCATGAAGAGTTTATACTAACGGAACAAAGAAAAGTCATAAATCAAGTCTTTTAAAAATGCATTGGTGGGAACATGAGGAAGGTGGGTTTCAGCAAAACAGGGAATCTTTGCTATAGGCCTCAGATGCTATCTGATGACATTCTTGGCCTTTGGGTTAATGATATTCTTGGCCTTTGGGTCCATGGAAGACAAAAGTCTGTCCGTACATCCTAGTAAAAGACCTAAAAATAGCCCCAAATAATTCAGCTCTAAAATTGCAACATTCCAGCTCTCCACAACCACAAAATTGAACTTTTGGGGTAAGGGTTGTTTGGTTTTTGAGACAGAGTCTCTCTATGTAGCCCTGGATAGCCTGGAATTTACAGAGATCCACCTGCTTCTGTCTCCAAAGCGGTATGATTAAAATTATGTACCAGCATGTATGTCTGGCCCAAGATTTTTTTTCTAAAGACTTATTTAATTTCTAGTTGTACGTGTGTTTGTTTGTCTGTGTCTGCTGGGGAGTGTATTTGTGAATTCAGGTGCTGTGGAGGCTGTCTCACTGGGGAACTGAGAATCAAACTTGGATTCTCTACAAAAGCAGAATGTACTCTTAACTTCTGAGCCATCTTTCCAACTCCACAACCATAAAAGTGCTAATCATTCAGTCAGTCATGTAACCCCTAAACATAGAGTCTGTCTGTCTGTCTGTCTGTCTATCCATACATCCATCCATTTTGTACTTCAGTCACACCTGCAGAGTCAGAAACTCTGGAGGTGGCACTAGTTTTCTGGGGTGTAACATAGTTTCTAGACAAGATTGACTGTCAGGTCAGTGCATATGAGAACATGAGGTCCCTTGGTCAGAAGTTATAAAGAGTCCTCACGGCTTAGCACATTCAAACATAGTGCAACAAAGGCAGAACCCCATGTGGCTTAAGACACAGGCTTTGAAGCTCACTGTGCTTCCATGTGGCTCCCTGAAGTCTAAGGATCTCTTTTCTACATCCTGTTTCCTCTTGCAGCTGGGTACTAGTCAAGGCGAGGCTCAGGTGCACCACTGGCTCTCAGATGGTGAATATTGCAGTGGGACCTCTCATTCCTTGTGTGGTATCTTCTTAGGCTCAAGGCCACCTGTGTGTCATGTTCTTGCAGCATAACAGGACCCTGGGGGGCAAGATTATTTTGTGTATCAGAAGCCCATCCATCCCTACCACCCACTTTACCTTTTTCGTGTGCGGTATATTTATTTGTATGTGTGTGTGTGTGTATGAACAGGGACTCCACAAGGAATCCAGACCAAGATGCCTTGCTCAGGGTCATGAGTGCATTGTGTCTGAAACACAGATGAATGTGGTTGTGTCTCTTCGTGATGTCAGACTTGCTTGACTAACAATGAATTCCTGAGGTGAGGTGTTTTCATTCACAGCAGCTTCCCAGATGCTCCTGCTTTTCCTTGATGGTTCTGGTTGAGGCAAGCACAGGTTTGTTTTTTTTTTAATTTCAGTCTTGACTACTAGTGTTAACTCTCAGATCACATATCACATGACACTCAGTAAATCTATTTATCCATCTATCCAAGTACCCATCCATCCATTCACCTACATACCCATCCATGCATCCATCATCTATCCATCCATCCGTACATCCATCCATCCATCCATCCATCCATCCATCCATCCATCCATCCAT
>NW_021604665.1:8599553-8619064 GCF_004785775.1 Grammomys surdaster | reverse complement strand
ATCCATCCATCCATCCATCCATCCATCCATCCATCCATCCATCCATCTACATGGGCAACAGTGGGATTACAAAGAGTTAAAGAAGCAAAGAGACCTAAGTAGGAGAAACACAAAGTGAGACAACCGATCAGCTGGCTGAACCCGGAGAGTCCTTGCTGCTGCTGTTGCTGCTGCTGCTGCTGCATGTTGCAACCAGGTTACAGGTTAGAACAGGGTTGATAAAAAGGCAGGGCAGGACTCAGACAGATGGGCAGACATATGGATGGCAGGTCCAGAAAGGTGAACAGGTAGAGTAGCAGATGGTAAGTCAAGCAGGCTGTATCAAGAGCATGGACCAGCAGGGCTGAAGCCCCTGGAATAGGCTGGAGTTCTCTGCCTATTGGTCCCTTGACACAGTGAGAGGTTAAATGACAGACCAGCCATTGCCATGCCAGTGCTAGATGTCCATCTCTTTACTGGTCCAGGTAAAGGTTTCCTAGTCTCCCCTTGGTCTGGTCTGCCTGGTAAGTTCCTGCACCTGGTTTTCATGACGACTTTAATCTGCTCATGTGTCCCTGCACTCCCAGGTCTCCTGCTAAATTTACAAGGTGACACCATTTCTACTCTTAGGGACAAGTCATTTATCAGGCTGTGCTGCATGGATGCTGGCAGGCAGATAGTGTTGTTCATGTGCTCAGTCAGGTGTAGCATCCTCCTCTCTCCTCAAAATGGAGTTAAAAGATGCGCATGAAATGGAGTTCCTGGAGACATAGTACAGTGCAAAACATCATGTACGTATAACACGGAGTGTGCAAACACAGCCTGTCCAAACACGCATGTCTCTGCTCTATTAGCTTATAACCTTCACTTATTTATTATTTATTTTACTTTGTCTTGAGGCAGGATCTCACTCTGTCCTCCAGGTTGATCTTGAACTCTGGAACCTTCTACCTCAATCTCCTGTGTACTGGGATTGCAGGTTGCACCACTGTGTCTAGCTTCTGGCCTTCTGCTCTCTACCAAACCTGGTATGAAAGCATTCTGGTTTGGGCATTTCTGGTCCTCACTTCCTTCCAGAGGCTTTTACAGCTCAGAAAACACATACACTTTTCTCCCGTTAACCTTTGTCAATTGCTTATGAGACTGAGGCAGAACTTTTAGGAGGTAGAAGAATAGTTTTCTTTCCTTCATGTTCAGATTTTTATGTCCTTTCCTTAGGCCACATGGATTCCCCAGGAAGCTGAGTTTAGAACAGAGACTAGTGAGTGGAGGTCTGTTAGGGAGTGCCTCTGCTTCACCACCCAGGGACAGCAGAGTAGTCAGGTTGGGCAGAGAGAAAAGCTGGACCCCCAGACATGCACAAGAAAAGCCTCTGTCTTCTTCATAGGGAATCACTCAAGTTGTTGACCTGGATGGCCACCAGCAGTTGCACTGGGGAAAAACTCCTTTCTGACAGTCATCAGGGCAACCAATAGGCCAGTGTTTCCATTCTTCAAATAAGGACATAAAAATAAAATGGAACTCAAGTGTGGATCTGACATTAGCTGCCTCAGTGACCCCAAGCAACACTCATTAGCCCTGTAGGCTCTGTATCTTTCTCCTAGAATGTAAATGTTTTCCTTCCACAGACTGATGTTGGTAAGGTATATCTGGGGCTTTTTAAAGTACAGTTTTAAAGTGTGAGCGTGTTGGTCTTTACCATTCTCCTTGTTTTCGAGGCAAGGTCTCTCTTGTTTGTTGTTGCATTGCCTGATCCAGGGTAGCTGACCTGGGATGCATGAATACAGGAATGTCCAAGAGATCCTGTATCTCTGCTCCCATCTCACTACAGGAGCCCTGGAATTACAGACAAGCTCTACTGCATCTGGCTTTTACATGACTGGTAGAGAGCCAACTCAAGTTCCCATACCAGGGTTTGAACCCACCAAGTCATCTCCCCACCCTTGATGTGTTCTCTGAGACACATAAAAGAGGCTGAGGAAGTGATAGAAATAATAACCAGGAATGTTCTGAACTGACCTCAATGCCCTGAAGGAAGTATCCCCTACCCAGACCTAGTCCAGAGCATAAAGAGACACGAGCATTGGAAGATGTGTATGAACTTGATGAGCCTTTTGTATGCAGGGCTGAACTCCAGCCCTAGTGGAAAGAGGAGCATGCTTCAGCATCACAAGGAGGCACCTTGTTGTATGTGCCCTAGATTTCTGGTTCCCAGATGTTCTCTTTTCACCAGGTATAGAGGATGCTGGCCCCCATCCCATCCTGTGGCAGGTACCATTAACATGAGTAACAGCTGCAACTTACTGCGTACACCTGCTGCTCTGTCTGTGCCATCTCCGCATACAGAAGAATGTTCACCCTCTGTCCTGCTGGCCCAAGTGGGTGAGAGTTGGTGGGTATACACCCATGCTGCCTCTCTGGGTGGAGGTTGGTTCTGAGGTGTGTCCTTTCAGTCATCTGCAGAGGCATCCTATCGGGGCTTCTTGGAACTATTTCCCAAATTAAGGGTTTGCACATAAATAATTTTTTTCTCCCAGCTCCACTTGGTTCTAGCCTGATGTCTGTTGATGAGATCTTGGGATCATCACTCTGCCAGTCTTCAGCAGCCTTGGCTGGGATCTTCAGGTGACAGATACGCGGATCAAAAGAGAGACGTACGAGTCTATTTTATGTCATCTAAAGCAGCCCTCCGCACACAGCAGTGTGTTGTTGTTGATGGGTTTCACCATTGAGCCTAGACTGGTTTGGAACCTCTGATCCTCCTCCTTGAGTATCCCAAGTCCTAGGATTTCAGGTCTATTAGTATTACTGATAGCTCTGGAGATTTCCCTGGCTGAGTCCAAATCCATCATGAACGCTAAGAGCTCTCAAGCTTCTGACTTAACACTCACTGAATCTCCCTGGTTATTTCAGGGAATCTAATTGATTTATTCACTTAACAGATCTTTGGCAAATATTGACTTAACACCTGTTATGTCAAAGCCACACTGCTACAGTAGAAATAAAGAATACGATGAGGTCACTGTCTCCAAGGAGAGAAGACACATCCACTCGGCAACCCTCCATCTCTGGGAAACGGCGGTGAGCATGCTGCTGGATAGCGAAAGGGAGCCTGAGAGCGTTCAGAGAAGGATGAGGACCGTGGGGCTCAAATGAGTGAAGAGAGTTTCAGGGATCTAAGTTTTGTGGGAAGCGGAGGAGACAGAGCGGGACAGTATTGTAAACAGGGGAGAATGTTATGAAGGGTGTCAGTCCTGGGATGTCAAGATGGCTCCATGATTAAGAGCACTTGCTGCTTTTGCAGTGTTCTCTCTCTCTCTCTCTCTCTCTCTCTCTCTCTCTCTCTCTCTCTCTCATACTCTCTCCTTCTCTCTGTCTCCTAGTCTCTCTGTCTGTCTCTCTCATGTCTCTCATTCCAAGACAACACTTCACACACACCCCACACCTGCCACAGCCCAGCCAGTAAACCTCTTGCATTAGATCTTTTGTATGTTGCAATCTCTCAGCTGCGCACCTCGGCCCCAGGCCCACCAAAGGGTACTTCTTCACCTCTTATCCTAACGGAGGGGTTTACCACCAGTCATCACTCTGACAGTGTGGGGATCTGGTGCTTCATGACACCTGGGCACCTGCCTCTATGTTCAGATTTAAACTAACTACAAAAGTATAAAAAGAGCGGGAGTCCTATACCATGCTGCAGACAGCTCACTCATGTCTGGGGAAGAGAGTTGACAGACAGACGACCCTCCTGAGCTCTGGCTAGCGGCAGCAGACCAGAGGGTGGTCCTGCTTTACACTTGCTGAGCACTCAGAGGTGGAAATCCCTCAGAGGCCTCAGTTTCAGGGGACCTCAGGCACAAGCAACACCTCCATTTTACAGATGGAAAAAACGGGAAGCCAAAGAGAGAGTTCGTCTTAGCTCGGGCAGAAACCAGATGCTTTGCAAGTAGGGTCACTCTTCACACTCCCTCTTGAGAAAGACACTTTCAGGAATGTGTCCCTGTGGTGGTGACCTAATCTGGAGGACAGGATTGGCTGTGAGCTCAAGCCCTGGAGCCTCACACAGGAGGTCACTAAAGGTTGCATGATTCTGGGAATTGAAGGTTACCATGGCAACAGGCTGACAGCCTGCCCCACCCCTATGGGGTCCCACGTTTGCCTCTGGGTAGAAGTGGGTTGACTGGTGGATTAAGATAGCCATGGCTCAGGCTCAAGACCCACAGAGAGGTCATTCTAAGGCAGGGGTCTAGCTTGGGTCCTCTCAAACTCCAGAGTGCCACAAAGAGGTGGTGCTATCACTGGTCTGATCTGAATCAAGCAAAGCTGAATGGTTCTGCTCATTTTTCTCCTCTGGTGAGCACGGGGACAATACAGTGACTGCCTAATTGGATAGTGAAGAGGCCGATTTATTATTCTCTTATCCACGCTGAGCAGAGCAGGAGGAGACCTTTGAGAGCACTGTGGGGAGCCTCTGGGCCTCTCTAGAAGATGCTGATGGGACCAGAGCTGCCAGCTCACATATTTGATTTGTCCTGGCTCTGTGTGTGTGTGTGTGTGGTTTTTTTTTAAACAATGCTTTAAAATAGATGCTGACATTTTAAAAGCAAGGATGGGAGGGGTTGGGGGCTACACAGCCAATTTTGCATCTCTAGCTTGGGTTTGAAAATAGGGTGTTCTAGGCCTTCATCTCCTCTGGCCCACGGTGGAGGGGTTGATGGGGGCACCCTGAAGGTGGCACAGGGTTCCGAGTACACAAGTGTCTCTCAGCACTTGGTAGGCTGTGGCCACATGGGTTTGGAGTCCTGGGGTATCCTTTTCTTCAGATGCCACTCAGCATGAGGTCTGGGATGTCACCTTGTTGAAGCCCTGATCCAGTCAGCAGCCCATGGCCAAGGCATCTGCCAGGGATACTGAGTGAGGGGTCTAATGGCAGATTAAGGTTCCCATTAGGAAACCGTTAGAACGCAGCATGGTACGACTCCAGTTACGAGAGAGGCTGAAGCCACAGACAGACTCCCGGGGTGCGCCTTCCAATTTAACTCTTTTTTTCTTTTAAATGCTAGGAAGATGAGAGTGGGGACTGTAAATCACCCTCAGTGTGATGGCTTATCATAAAGGATATGGAGAGAAATTAGAGGAGGCACAGGAAGGAGAGCGGTGATGAACAGGCTGGGGTGTTGCAGAGTGATTGAAGACAGGCCCAACAAGGCTAAGGAGCTGAAGGGATTTAGCTGAAGGGTCTGACAAAGACATCCCACACCTAGGAGCTTCCTGACTGGCCTGCTACTCAACCTCAGGGAGTAGAAAGGGTGGGTATACAGTCAAAGAACCCCCCTCAAAAAAAAAACCATGGGCTTCACATACTATCCATTATATATGAACCTGGAGTGTGAAGTTTAGATCCTGCTCTACTGGGCTTTGGCTGTGTGGCTTTGTGTATGTTCTTAACATCTCAAAATCATGTTTTCTGTAGCTGTTAAGTGGGACATGAAGGCAGGGGACAGAAGTCCCAGCAGGCCCTCACTAATTTATACTTCCATTTATGTGATGTCCAAAATATGTCAGTGACAGTACCTGGATGAGGGCAGATTTTACTATCTGCTTCTGTGGCCTCTTGGGTATCTATCAAGCAGCTGGGATATTTCCTGAGAGTCCCAAGTGCATCAGATGGAGAAGGTTGTGGTCTGTAGCAGTGTATTGAGGCACAAGTGGGCAGGGTTGGAATTAGGGTATCTCAGCCAGTAAGCAGAATAGCCTGGGGAACCCAGAATAGCCCCACAGGGGTCCACAGCACTGGTAACAGGGAGGGATTGCTGGATGGGTGTACCTGCCCTACCCTCACCCCAAGATCTATTCTGGGTATTCTGGGTCTTCTCCTGTCTCGGTAACCTCTCAACCACCCTACCTATGTCTTTGGGCTCCCCCTGGCCTAGTTTCAAGTTGAGGCAGAGGTCAGCGTTTGTCTTGAAGGGACTGTGAAGAACATGAGCATCTCTGTACAGACTCCTTGTCAAGCTAATTACCCAGCAGACATCTCTGTCTCGATGACAGACAGCAAATGGGCCACATTGTGGACCTGCCCATGTGGGCCCTTGGGAGACCCTTGAGGGGTGGACCCAGCTCCACTCCTTGCTGAGACTTTGTTGAGCCCTTCCAGTTTCTCCCCTGCCCACATCTCTCCCCTCAGCTGCCTTCAGGATCTGTCTTGCCTTCAGGCTCCATCAAGAAGGAGAAGGGAAGAAGGCTAGGCAAATTCAAGGGTGTACCATGCAACTGGAAGGCTCCAAGAGGCCTTCTGAGAGGCCAGGCGCCCCTGGGCTGCTGCATGGGTAGACGCTGCCTAAGGGGAGGCAGCAGGGAACTGGTCACTTCCTTCATTCAGCCTGTTTCCCTGCCTCAGCCGCATGGGAGACCAGGCTTCCGGGGGCCCTGTCTCCTGGCCTCACTGCAGTGTCATGACTGGGTGCTCAGGTTGATGCTGTGGCCCTCTTACCTCCCCTGCTAAAGGAGTTTTTGTCTCCATACTTTCAGTTTCTGGGCTTTCAGCTTCCTTATCCCTGGAGCTTCCCCATCCCTATAGCTCCTCCACCCCTGCAGCGTCTTCACCCAGCTTCCCTACCCCTGCAGCATCCATACACAGCTTTCTTACCCCCCCCCCAGATTCTCCATCCCTGCAGCTTCCCACCCCAGCTTCTCCACCCCTGCAGCTTCTCTATCCCTGCAGCATCCCACCCCAGCTTCTCCACCCTTACAGATTCTCCATCCCTGCAGCTTCTCCACCCCTGCAGCTTCCCAGCCCAGCTTCTCTACCCTTACAGATTCTCCATCCCTGCAGCGTCCCACCCCAGCTTTCCCACCCCTAGAGCCTCCCCATCCCTGAAACCTTCTCTCCCCTGCAGCTTCTCCTCCATTCCTCCCTCCTTTGGACATTCATTCTGTGCCATCTTTGCTCTCAGCTCCATTCCTTGCAGGTAATTCTATGCCACCCCCTTCAAAACTTTGCCTTTGGGTTTGAAGGAAGAACAAAGCTCTTTCTGTAAAGTCACTCACTGTTTTCCCTTCACAAACCCCAGCTTTGTGCCTTTCAGGAGGACCGTGTTCTAGGAAATAGGCCTCAGGGTTCTGTTTCAGGAATTCTGTTTACTTAGGCTTTTTGCTCTCTGCACAGAATCCTGATCTGCTCCTCTCGGTGGGAGGAGCTACTGGCTGGGTGTAGAGCAGTGGCTAAGGAGATGCTGAACAGAGAGCAGCGCTTTGGGGAGATTTTTGTTCCCTTCTTGTCCTAGTTATTTTCAACAGGTGACAGGTATGGACAGTGAGGACAGATCCCGCCATTTGCCTGACACTAATTCATACCCTGCAGAACTCCAGGAGATCAGAGTCCAGTCATTCAGTAGCTATTGACTCAGTGCCTACTGAACGCTAAGCAGCAGAGTGCCAAGGGCAGAAAGAGGGCTCCTGCCCATGGTCATGTGATTTCTCATCTGTGCTGGTGGCTTAGGGACTAAGACCCTGATAACCCAGAATGAGGTACATTTGTTTGTCTTTCTGGGGTTTTTTTTTTTCATTCTCTCTGCCATCGATGCTTTTCCCTAGGTCACATGATGGCTTAAGCAAGGTTCCCTAGAACAGAAATGATAGAGTGAGTCCATGTTACAAAGGGGTTTTGTGAGAACAGCTTCATGAGAGAGAGTTGGAGAGTCTCACAATGGCTGTCTCTCACTAGGACTGAGAACTGGGCAATTGCCAGAAACCTCAGCAGTCTCAGCATGCTCTGAAGACCTAGAGCATTTCCATAGAGCAGCTGGCCCTCAGTTCACATCGGGTGGCTGAAGAAGCTGTGTGCTGATGGCCGTGAAGGTTGGCAGCAAAATTGCAGCAACGATGCAGATGCCCTTACCAGCCCCAGCATAGGCAGGCAGACAAAACGCACTGCTATCCCCTTAAGACCTATTTACATCTGGGTTGTCAAAAGATGTTGCCCATTCTGGGGAGGGTGTTCACCTCAGTCAATCCTTCAGGGAGCACCCTCACTGATCCACTCAGAGCTTGTCTCTTAGTCAGTTCCAGATCCAATCCAGTAATAACTGAAATTAAACAATATACATGAGTCCCTATGTCTTTTCACAGATGTCGCTGGTGGCTTCAGGATCAGCTGCTCTGTCGTTGAGCCTCCCCCTCTGTGCATCTCTATGTTCCCTGCCTGTGGCCAATCAACCTCAGAACGCCAGCTTCACAAGAATAAGAATTTCCCCCTCTTTTTCTGACTATCCCCTTCTCTCCTCTCTCTGTGATTTTGTGTATATCTCTTCTTTCTCCATCTCTCTTGCATCCTCCTTCCATTCTTTCCCATTCTCTCTTTCAGTGCTAGGGATGAAATTCAGAGCCCTAATGGTACCAGGCACCACTATATCCCTAGCCCAATTTTTCCTTAAAAAAAAAAAAAGTGTGTGTGTGTGTGTGTGTGTGTGTGAGAGAGAGAGAGAGAGAGAGAGAGACAGAGACAGAGACAGAGAGACAGAGAGACAGAGAAACAGACAGAGAAACAGAGAGAGAGACAGAGAGACAGAGAGAGACAGAGAGAGACAGACAGAGAAACAGAGAGAGAGAGAGACAGAGAGAGAGAGAGACAGAGAGAGAGACAGAGAGATAGAGAAACAGAGAGAGAGAGACAGACAGAGAAACAGAGAGAGACAGACAGAGAGACAGACAGAGAAAGAGAGAGAGAGAGAGAGAGAGAGAGAGAGAGAGAGAGAGAGAGAGGCAGTATTTCTCAAACAGAGGCTAGCCCATGTCATATTCTGTGTGCTCAAACATTTACTGGGCATGTAAACTTTGAATTGTACCAAGTGCAATTAAGCATGAGTAGAGGGATTATGGATGAAAGGTTTACCAGACAGACAGCTGGGAAGATCTGGGAAGATAAGGAGGCAGGGACTAGGCCAAAAAGAGAACAAATAATTCTATCAAGAAACCAGGATCATGTAGCAAGGCCCTGGGGTGAACAAGAATGTGGTTTGCTTAAAGAGCTAGGAGTTGAGTAGGACTTGTGCACAGAGGCTGGGGTATAGATGGGGTGGGATGTAAGCAGAGCAGTTGACACTTGGAGCTGCTTTCCAAAGGATGAGAACTAGTCCAGTTGCCCAGCTCTTGGGAGAAAGCACTACATTTAACTTACAGGTAAAGATACCAAGCTTGTTCAGGCAGCAAGATTAGAATGGAAATCTGGGATTCCAGCATCTGTAGTTTTGACTGCTACCTCCTTCAGTCCCCACTGGAACGGGGAGGGGGGAGGGTCAGGGTGATGTAGGTGGGTATAGCCTGAGGGTCTCCAGGTGATGCTCAGAGCCCTGCCCTTCTGCCCACTGGCTCTGGACTCACTTCCGATCTTGTAGAAGTGTCCGTGGAGACCTCTTCTAACTAGCTGGGCAGAGTTAGTCTGTACTGCCCCCAGGTTTGGCTAGGAGCCCATCAGAGCCCTTCAGAAATCAGTCTATAAAGCTGTTGCTTTGTTCTCAATGATGACAAGTTATTTTTAAAATGCTTTAACTGGGTTGTGTGCAGTGTGTGCTTAAGGCTGTCTGCTGGAATTACCTGGGGGCTGTTGAAAGAATTTCAGGGTTCCAGATGGCCCTTGAACAATTACATCTGTCTCCAGGTGGGACCTAACATCAGTGTTTATTAAGTTCTTGGTAAAGCCCAATGTGTAGTCAAGTCTGAGAGCCACCAGCCTCTTTCTTCCATATGGACCAGGTCAATGGCATCAGCATCCTCAGGGAGGCTGTTAGAAACTGCATCTCTATTCCTACCTTAGAAGCCCTGAGTCAGAGAGTCTGAGTGTCAGCATGATGAGGCCTGTCTTCAGTTGGAAAAGCAGCTCTAGGGATTGGGGAGATGGCTCTGTTGGTAAAATGTTCACTATCGAAACAAAAGACCTGAGTTCAGATCCCTAACACTCAAGTAAAAGTATAGTGATGTGTGTCTGTAATCCCAGCACTGGGGACATGGAAACAGGACACCTGGGGCTTACTGCCCAGCCAGTCTAGCTGTATTTGTGCACTCTGGGTTAAGGGAGAGATCCTGGTTAAAGAATAAGGGAGAGATAGAGAAAGACACTCAACCCTGACCTCTGACTGCCACATAAATGTACATATGCACATATATATACAAACTAACCCACACAGAGACACATGCATGCACATACATGCACAAACACATACATGTGTGTATGTATGCACACATATATATACACTAAACCACATACTACACGTATACACATAGAAATGTAACACACACATACATTCACACATACAAACATGTTCATGTACACATACGTGTACATATGTATACACACATACACATAACACATACACAATGTAAAGCACCACTCTCAAATCATACTCTCTAGGACTCTGGTTGCTCTACACAAAGTGTTTAGATTTTAATTAAATGAATAATCTGGCTCTTTGGTGGCACCAGCCACATGTCAAATGTTCAGTGGCCATATGTGGCTAGTGGCCATGATGTAAGATAGGGCAGAGAGAATATTTCCATTGCCAGAAATTGTATCGGACAGCACACTATTCTAGAACTATTTTTGAATTTTAAATATTGCAGGCATACATACAGACAGATGGTACTATCCCCTTGGATGGGATAAAAATAAAATATATCCAACACTGAGGGTGTGTCAACATTGTTCATAGTTATGTTCATCTTTAATAAGTCAAAAACACAGGAGGGAGGTGTAGTTCAGTGCTCGGATGCTTGCCTAGTGTCTTGAGGCCCTGGGTCAGTGTAATTACTTAACACACAAAAGGAAAGGATAGCAAGTTTGGCCTGAAGATGTAGCTTGGTGGCCGTCTAACATGCTTGGGAACCTTGATTCAATCCCTGACATTTGAGGAGAGGCAGAGAAGGCCGGATGTGATGGCATAGGCCTCTACTCCCAACACTGGAGATACAGAAACAGAGACAGGAGGATCTCTGTAACTTTGAGGCTGGCCAAAGCCTGAGATCTGAGACCCCGAGATCCTGTGTCCAAAACCAAAAAGAAGGGAATGGGAGGAGGTGGAAGAGGAGAAGGAGGAAGAGGAAGAAGAGGAGGATGAAGTGGAAGAGGGGGGAAAGGTGGAGAAGGAAGGAGGAGGGAGAGGAAGGAGTGAAGTGGAGCAGGGGTGGGGGAGGGGAAGAAGAGTAGGTTGAGGAGGAGGAGGGGGAAAGAAAACAAGCCACACCCTGGATAAGTGCATTTTGTGGGTGGAGACAAATGAATAGAAATAGAGGGGAGAAATTCGAGAAGCAAGATCTATTTCAGGATCCAGAGTAGCATGCAAGATAGATCCTGTTGGTCCACTTTTCCCTGTCATAATCTGTATCCATCCTCCTCTGCTGGCTGGGCACACACTCCCTCTCCTCACAATGTAGACATACACTTAGTGGCCAGAGGTGACTGATGTGTGAGTACAGGCACAGCTATAAGAAGTATGCACTTAGTTAAATAATAGGTAAGCAGGGAGGAGGTTGGGGTGTGACTTAAGTGTCCCCTTGAGGGCGTGGTGGCAGAAAGGGATTGGCCTCAGAGCCAAACCTGCTCTTTCCCAGGGGAAGGGCGGGTGAGGTTTCCTTGCACAGCACAGGCTAAGCTGTGTAATAAGGTAATGACACTACAGCCCAGCTGCTAGAGTTACACGTCGTTAAGCCAGCCACCTGGGCAGCCAGGAGAAGGTGAGGTACAAACTGGCATTGTCTTTACCACACAGTCTTTGGGTGTGTGTCTTCCAAGCAATCATGGGTCAGAAGAGGCAAGTCAACAGGTGGTTCTGGTTTCCCAACCAGATGAGAAAAAGACCACGGTCACAATATTTTGAGCCAAATTAGAAGCAAGATTTATTAAATACTGGCCAGGGTGATGAAGATTGGCCAGGCACATGCCTGGGATTCCTAGGGAATGGACATAAATTATGTTATTCAGGTGCTTATAAAGGCAAAACCCACAAGGCTATGTACTCCCTGCTTTCATCCAATGGGGGCAAGCATACAGCCAGACATACTCCTTGCCTACGTACTTCCTACCTAAGTGTGATCAAGAACATCCTATGTAGTTGGGGCAACCCATCTTGTTCATAGAAGTGGAAACACCTGGGTTGTTATCATACATGACCAACAGGCCCCAGCATCCCAGGAAGTTATCTGTCCTTAGACACATGGTGATTACAGGTTAGAGGTGTTTTTATTTTATAGGTCTCTTAAGCACAGCAATTGAAACTTAAAACATAACTTTAGCCCTCACGGTAGATATGCCCACAGACCACGTCCTCTCACATAGCCTCACTCGAGCTTGGCTGACATACAGATCACTGCAAACATCTCCTGAACTGTGAGGATTAAGCTCATCAACTTGTCATGAAAGCTGAGCAAGCACCTTTATTTGGGGTTCTCTCATGACAACCTGGGGAGGAGCCAAAGCTAACCTCACCTTTAAAGGAGAACACAGCCCAGCATCAGTTAGAGGTCTTTCCAGGGTCACACACTTACCACTGTCTGAGCCAAGCATTCCTAGGCTAAAACAAAAACAAAAACAAAAACAAAAAACCCCAAATTTAACACATTTCAAAATACAAAAAAAAAAAAAAAGTTTTCAGAGCGGACATGACCCTACACACGGAATATCCTACTGCTGTTTCACGTGAGAGATGATAAAATGAAGGTATTCTAGAAATACAGTATCAAGTCCCCTTGGGGTTGTGTGCATAGGTGTGGGTAAAACATGAATGGAGTTTGTTTTTAGACTTTGGTGCCATCCCTAAGATGTTTTGACTGTGGAGATGCAAATATTTTAGGATTTGAAGTCAATCGGAATCTGCAGAACAGCAGATTCACCTTCTGAGCACCTTGGCTCAGGGATCCTCAGCCTGCAGAGCGCAACAGAGGTTGAGTCATTTGACCTTCTGTGACTTGACTCGTAAGCTCCTGGCAAGAACCCCATCCTGGGCATGTCTCTGTGTGGACTCTGTTTTCATGGAGCCTGGAATTTAAACAGAATGGCAGGGTTGGGGGTGTGGCAAGAGTGACCTAGCAGCAAACTACACGACTTCCAATTATGACAGATGCTATTTAAAACAAGTTCTAAGGGACCTCAGAGAGAAGAGAGGGGGTTTGTTTCAGAGACTCTCCTTTGTAGAGAATTCTCTGGAAAAAGAATGTTGATGCCGAGTATGATAATTTGGAGAGAATGGCCTCTGTAGGCCACAGACTTGAATGCTCAGTCACCAGGAAGTGGCTCTATTTGAAAGGATTGGGAGATGTGACCTTACTGGAGGAAGCCTGTGAGTCTCTCTGCTTATGGGTAAGGACGTAACTCTCAACTACAATTCCAGTGCCTGCCTGCGTGTCACCATGCTCCCTGTCATGATGATAATGGACTAAACCTCTGAAAGTGGAATCAAGCCTCCAACTAGATGAATTCTTTTATAAGAGGTGCCTTGGTTGTGGCTGTTGTGAAATATAATGTGGGTGGCAGGCGGGTATCATGTTGGGCACATGCCAAGGTGTCCTCCTGAGAAATCACGTGATGTAACAGACCTGGTATAAAGGGGAATACTGGAGGAAGGGAAGAGAGTGAAAGCCTGGCAAAGAGGTAGAGGCAGACAGATGAGACCAGAGCCATGAGGGCAGAGAAGGAGGACAGAGGACAGAAAGGGGGAGAGAGAATGGGGGAACATGTAGGAAGTGAGAGCCTACTGGGGTGGCGAGTAGTCCTTTTGTATGCAGCCTGCACCTGGCAATGGTAGTAGGTGATGACGTAAGCTGTTACTAGGTCCCTGGGAGGAGCCTAGCAGAATTGCTTGTAAGCCAACAATGACATCTCTGGGGAGATGGCTCTGGGTAAAATTGCCACTCAATTAATCTCCAGCACTCACATAAAAAATTCAAACATGGCAGTTCACATCTGGATCTACAGTGCTGGGGAGCTGGAGACAAAAGAGAAGCCCTGGGGTTAGCCTGGGCTACGGAGTTAAGCTACCCCCTCAACAAAACCACAAACTACCATGACCAAAACCCAAACTAAGTCAATCAAACAAACGAAGACCTCAAAAATTAAAATACAACTTGTAGCTTGTATTTCTTTTCACTGGCCATTGCTCGGAGGCTGCCTTGCATGGACCCGGGTGTTTATCTGGCTTCCTCTACAATGTAGTGACTCAAGGCTGGGCTCCCTGCCAAGAGCTCTGTCAGATAAAAGTGAGCTGTGCAGAAAGCTTGGAGCTACAGTGAAGCCGTAAACGGCAGAGTTCAGTTTTCTTCCATTGGCCCCATTGGTCGAGTGGACCAGCCTTAGAGAATACTGCATTTAGAGACCCTGACTTGTTGGAGGGGTATGTGTGTGTATGTGTGTATGTGTGTGTGTGTGTGTGTGTGTGTGCGTGTGTGTGTGTGTTACAAGGCTGGCCCTGTCACATAGGAACATGGAAGGATAAGCTGAGACGTACTTAGCATTATGTGGAGTTTTCCTGGACCCATGCTGTACCAGGCATGATTCTAAACGTATTATAACCAGTAGTTCTTTAATCTTTATAATATCACCCTAAGAGTCCTGTGTACACCTAATGCTACTACCTTACACGGTCAGCGCTGGCTTCTGAAGTCCTGCCTTTCAGTTTGAGCTAGTTAGTGACTAGAGGGACCTTAAAAGTCCTATTGACTACAAGTACACCCTTTGGCCCTGAGCGCAACTACATGCAACCCTCTCTTCTGGAGGCCTTACCACAAGCACAGGATTGACCATGACCTATGTATGATGTCTCAGGATATTTTCTGGATCACTCTTTCAGGCAAACAGGGTAGTTGGTCTTCATCATCAGCTTGCCAGAAATGAGAATCACCATGGAATCATAATTATGGCTCAGTCTAGGTGGGTTTGTTTGTTTGTTTGATTGATTGATTGATTGATTTGACACAAGCTAAGGTTATTTGAGAAGAGGCAACCTCAATGGAGATACTACCTCCATCAGATTTTCCTTGGGCAGATCTGTGGGACTTCTTCTTTTTTTTGGATAATTACTCATATGGGAGGATCCAGCCTCCCATGGATGTTGCTACCTCTAGGCATTCAGTTCTGGGAGGCATAAGAAGGGTAGCTGAATGTGAGCCTGAGAGCAAGTAAGGTTTTGTTAGCCTTCAAGTGTCACAGGTGAGGAAAAAGGCTGGTCAGGCTCACCCGTTAGGCAGGGTCTCCCAGATAAGTAAGAGATAGAGTCAAATCCACAGCCCAGTGTTAGCCCTGAGTGATCCTTGAACTCATCCCACTTACGTTTTTTGCAAAGGTTTGTATCTCAAAGGTTCCCTGTCAAAATGAACCTCAGCCAGGTGGGTTTTTTTTTATTTTTCAGTCCCTGAAGCTGTCAGAGATTTAGAGGCAGGTTATTAGGAAAGCCCTCAAGGCCTTGGCTTTTGCCCTGGATGGACACATCTAGTGGTTGAGGACACTCAGTTAAAGAAGCCCAGGGCATGGGTGTGTGACTTAGTTTGGATTTCTATTGCTGTGAGGAGACAATGGACTGCAACTCTTAAAAAGGAAAGCATTCAGTTGGGCTTGCCTACAGTTCAGAGGTTCAGCCCTTTGTCATCACACAGGAAACAGAGGCAGACAGGTGCTGGAGAGGTAACTAAGAGTTTTACATCCAGATAGGCAGACGGCAGGAAAAGGGTGTCACACTGGGCCTGGCTTGAGTATATGAGGCCTCAAAGCCTGCCTCCAATGACAGACTTCCTCCAACAATACTACACCCACTCCAACAAGGCCACACTTCCTAAAAATGCCATTCCCTGTGAGCCTGTGGGGCTATTTTCACTCAAACTACTAGTGTGTCTCACCTGGTCTCTCCTGGCTTTTATTCCACTCCCATCTCACTGTCCTTGCTGCCTTTGGTCTCATTCACTCTTGGGTATTAATTTGCCCCATATTTGGACAAGTTCCAAACCCATACCTCCAGCCAGGACTTAGCTCCAGTTGGTTGACCTTCACTGCAGCTCACACACCTGCATTTTCCCTCAGGGGCCCTGTCCGGGTCCCACAGGCCTTTCTCTCTGTTTCCCATCTGCTGCCTGTGTGGTCACACCTAAAGACTCACACCTGCAGCCTTCTGCATAGATGGTCCTGGGCTTCAGCCAGATAACGACCTCTTCCATAAGTCCTCAGACACTCATGTGTCTGTTCCCTGTAGATTACTAGTCTAGTGCAGTTCCTCCTGCAAGCCACCTGTGAAGTCTTCACCCCTGCAGCCTGGCTGAGGCTCCCCCGGCTTTCCTGCCTCAGTGTCTTCATTCACTGTGGTTCATCCTGGAACACTGCGTCCCCCAACTACCTGTCACAATTTGTCCTTTGTTCACAGTCCATCAGCAGAGTCCTGCTGTGCCGAGGAAAACGTTGAACTTTTGGCTAAATGCATGCTGGTAAGGGTGACTCTGGTTTTTCCCTTTTCTTCCACCCCAAGTTTCACTTGTCCCTGCGAGTGGGCTGTTGTGACTCCCCAGCAGGGGTTCAGGTCCAAATTCCCAGCCCCAGAAGTGTGATCGGATTAGGATATAATGTCTTTGCAGACAGGTTACAAAGAGGACATGAGGGACGGGTACCAATCCAAGAGGAGAGAGAGACCTACAGCCACACACATGGGGAAGGAAGGTGATGGAGAGACACAAAGAGTACCCAGTCACCACAGAGGCAGAGACTGCAGGGAACACCCAGAAGCACTGGCAACACCAGGATCAGAGAGAAAGTTCTGGGACACATCCTCCCCCCAGAGCCTTCAGGGGGAGCACATCTCAACTTCTGATTTCTCACCTGAAAGAACAACGAGAGTGAGCACATCACCTGGTTTGCAGGAAAAGCTCTCTCAGTAGCTTTTACAAATCTTCCTTGCAAAGAGATTTTGGAACTGAGAAGCAATTCTCCTGCTTTCTGAGGGCAAGGATGAGTCATGGATTCAAGTTGCTGTAATGTCCCATAGAATTGCAAAGGGAGCTTACCTTGTTAGGTTAGTGATGCTGGGTTAAGCAAGCTATGCCTAACCTGGTTTCTTAAGACAGTTGGTTGAATGCCTGTCAATTGAGTGTGGTTTTCCCCTTCTCTTGAACTCCAAAGCAAACATTTTCTGTTTCTTCCCCTCAGCATTCCTTCTCTATGATGGTTGGAAGGTGAATGGCCCCCATAGGCTATCCATACATTTAAATGCTTATTCACCAGGGAGTGGCACTATTTGAAAGGCCACTACAGGAGGTGTGGCTTTGTTGGAGAAGTATGTCTTTGGTGGTGGGCTTTGAGGTTTTCAAAAGCCCAAGACAGGTCCAGAGGCTTTCTCTCTTCCTGCTGCCTGCAGATCTGGATGTAGAAGTCTTGGCTCTTTCTCCAGCATCATGTCTGCCTGCGTGCTGCCATGCTTTCTGCCATGATGATAATGGACTAAATCTCTGAAACTGAAAGCAAGCTCCAATTAAATGCTTTTCTTTATGAGAGTTGCCATGGTCGTGGTGTCTCTTCACAGCAGTAGAACAATGACAGAGACAGACCTTATCTTTCTTTAAAAAATTGCTTGTTGCTATCGAGTGCTATCATGACTGATCTGTCAGGTGGCCCAGCAGCCCAGTTTCCCCTTCTGCACATAGGTGGGATGGGAGAGAGGACCATTGACTCTTAGTGCTTATCCTCAGTCCCACTGATGGAGACGGAGACAGGAGGCACCCAGTGCAGCCTGTCAGAATCCTCTGGAACTCATCCATGAGGAGAGGAGAATTCTCCATTCACTCCAAAAGCAGGAAGATGAGGTGAGCTCCCTCCAGCCTGTTCAGAGAAAAGGAACTTCTATTCCCAGAAAAAAGTATTCTGAGCTGTGAAGGGATGAGAAGCCAGACCTAAGCAGGGGTATATGGAGTGTTGTGTTTATAAAAAGATAAAGAGATAAAGAGTATGCTCTGTGGGTGTGTGGAGAGGTATGGGCGAAGGGGATGTCTCAGGGGGCCCATGCCGAGGCATCTCTTCCCCCTGAGGGACCAGTCACACACCAGTATAGCAGAGAATAGAGTTTATTCAGGGCATGGGGAGGGGAGCCAGGAGGGTAGTAGAGGCAGAGAGAGAGAGAGAGAGAGAGAGAGAGAGAGAGAGAGAGAGAGAGAGAGAGAGAGAGCATGGCCATGTGAGGACAGGGGGAAGGGAAGGGCAAGGGTCGAGGGGACAGAGAAAAGCTAGAGGCAAGAGAGTAAGAGAGTAAGAGAGAGAGGAGGGGGCAAGCAGCCCCTTTTATAGTGGGCAGGCCTACCTGGCTGTTGCCAGGTAACTGTGGGGAGGAGCATACCTGGCTGTTACCAGGTAACTGTGGAGGTGGAGTTTAGACAGAATACTAACAGGGGGCTCCTTATTAGCAGATTCATCAGAACCAAGGCCAAGGCCACACACAAATTGTCATGTGGATGAACCAAAACATTTCCCCTTTTTACTTAAGCTTTGAGAGGGGTTCTGCCACTATCCCAACCTACAGGAGTCTGAAGAATGACATCCATTCAGTCACCTATCAGGGAAATTGCTAAGTAGATTATACCCAGAAGCCCTCTGGGTCAGATTTCAAGGTACTGTCCTTATGGAAAGCTTCTAGCATTGAATGGAAGTGCCAAGGAGCAAGAGCCAAGAAAGGGAGGACATGGACCTTGCAAAACCCAGTTCAGTGTGTGTGGCAAAGGCTATTGGGAAGGGACCGTGGCAGAGGATGGTGGTGGTGTTCTCATGGGAAGTGATAATGGAAAGTCTTTACTATCAGCCAGCCGGTGAGAAGCCCAGGGGCCTATAGCTTTCCTTGCAAAGAGAGCACCAAAGCCTCCTGTGTTGGCAGAGAGGATTTGCATTGTTCAGTTGATGATGGTGACCTTACCTAACCATTGCTTTGGTTAAAGTGGATTCACCTTTATATCCTTTGGTGCCTTTGGCTCTGCATGTCATCTTCAGTGTAAGGCAAGCCAGTCCCTGCTTCTTACCGAGCATTCATCTCACCCCCTTAGGCACAACTGAAGGAATTTTCCAAATGCAGTTTTAACTGAACTTGATTTTGACCTTTCTGAACATTTAGAACCTTTGACCTTTGTGAACATTTGACCCGGTGTTAGTAGTTTTCCTTGTTCTCGTGATAAAATACCTGAGAGACATGAATTAAGAGGAGAAGAGATTCTTGTAGCTCACTCTTCCAAAGGCTTCTGGCCATTTTGTCTAAGCTCTGCTCCATAGTTACCTGGCAACAGCCAGGTGTGTCTAAGCTCCGCCTGGCAACAGCCAGGTATGCTTGACTCACTATAAAAGGGGCTGCTTAGTCCCTCCTCTCTCTCTTGCTTTTGCCTTCTTGCTCTCCTCTGTCCTCTCACACCTTTCCCCCCTCTCCCCATTTCCTTCCCCCTTCTCTCTCCACATGCTCATGGTCTGCCTCTACTCCTCTACTCCTCTGCTTTCTCTCTCTCTCTCTCTCTCTCTCTCTCTCTCTCTCTCTCTCTCT
>NW_021604665.1:8576054-8599153 GCF_004785775.1 Grammomys surdaster | reverse complement strand
ATATAGATATATATATATTCATAAAGATACACAAATATATTTTTTTTTTTTTAACAATACAACAATCCTGGTTGGGAAGGCACGGCAGTTCAGTTCGTAGTGATAGGTAGAACTGCAGCAGAAATCAAAAGCAGGCCCCCACATCCCAGAGATTACACAACCTTCCCAGCCATGCCACCAGCTGGAGACCACAGGCTTATACCTGTGAGCCTGGGGAACAGGGTCGGGGAGCGTGAGGAGAGCATTTCCTATCCAAAGCAGAGCCATAACAGAACCTAATTCCCTCAGTTAGATGACACCACAACAGACCATTACCAAAGCACACAAAAAAAGCTGAGTATGTATGCATATGCATGTGTGCATGTGTGTGCATGCATGTGTGTACATGCATGCATGTGTGTATATACACGTGGGCCTGTGTGTATGCATGTGTGTGCATGCATGTGTATGTGTGCACATGTGTGTGTGTGTGTGTGTTTCTCTGCTTAAAATCTGTCCTATCCAGAGACGAAGCGATGAGTTGAGGCTCAATATTTAAAAGCCATATGATAACTTGGCTCTGTAGTGTTTGGAATCAAACTTCCTTGTAGCTGCCTTTTCTCCTCTGGGCAACCGTTGTAAATGATATACACATTAAGAAGATGCCTTGTGATAGCGATGTGGGGAGAATAATCCTCTCAGCCCAATTTACCAGGCAGCTTTGATCTCACTGAACAAACCTTCACCTCAGCCAGGGACTCTGCCATCGACACTGTGATGGGCTTTGCTCGCGGCTGGGCTGTTTTGTGTGAGGTGGGTGCTTGCTGTTCTCCTGGCCTGTGGTGCTTTTTAATTGGAATGAGTTTATTTGGTCTGATTTCCTAAAATAGAATGCAGGGTCTGCCTCAGATAGTCTATCAGCACGGAGGGAGAGCTGCCCCTGTACTCGTGCCTTAGCTATGTAGGGGGAGACTGTGGTGGAGTTGGGGGGAAGACCTTCATTTCAGATCTGAGACCAGAGCCTCTGGTGGATGTTTAGAGAGAAACCACAAATTTGACATGCTGTCTCCACCCCAAACCCCAAGCCTAACTAAGCCCCTTGTAACAAGTCGTTTCCAAAGGGCTGTGGAGTGAGCAGTTCTTCCTATCTGCTACTCCCAGAGTGAGCTATTTTTCAAGAGAACATTAGTGTCTGTTAAAGTCTAGGTCCCCAACTGGATCTGATCTGCGTGCGTGCCTTGTTTGTCCTGGTTCGTTTTGGCCAAATAACACTTTGAGCTGACAACCAGGCAAGCAGAGCCTGTGTCAGGCACAATCCCCCGAGATGGGGTGTGAGCAGGCATTCCAGAGTGAAGGGATTAAAAAAAAAAAAAAAAATTAGCTAATCAAGCTGTCTCTTCGTGAAAAGGAACAAACCCAGCAACCCCTGACTGTGAAAATGCTCCACTTCTACTGACTAACAGCAGAAGGAAAGGCTTGTTCGATGCCTCGGCCTGGCTCTGGCAGGTAGGACATAGCAATTGCTTGCCAGAATGTTATCCCACGGGACTCTTCCGAGGGAGGGAGGACGGCCAGGAATCCTATAGAGCTGCTTTACAGAGGAACCCGCTGCGATGCTCTTATTATGATTTTCCTCGTTCAATCCAGCCCACCTTGGATCTCTTCCCTTCTGCGATTGATTGGTTTGTTTGTCTTGAGACAGCATCTCCCTCTAAAGCCCAGGCTGGCCTGGAACTCTTAATCCTCTTGCCTGGGCCTCTCCAGTGCAGAGTACAGATGGGCATCATGACGTTCGTCTTCTTTTCATTTGATTGACTGTTTTCCTCCTTGTTGTCTTGCTGCTTAATGATCTCAGCCCCAGGCTTCCAAGGCAACTGGCCAAGAAGATTAAGTTGGCGTTTGAAGTTGAGCGCTCTCTTTCCTCATGCCTCTCCCCTCTCTTCTCCTTCCACATCCCACGACCTCAGAATCGAGGCCACGCAGCACCAATTTTTCAACCCACTCAAGCCTGTCGTTTCTAAAATCCCAATGCTTCTTGAGGTTTGACTCAGAGCCAGTCACCACTAAGCATTCTTTACAGAGGGAGAGAGAGAGAGAGAGAGAAAGAGAGAGAGAGAGAGAGAGAAGGGGAGGGAGAGAGAGGGGAGAGGGAGAGAGGGAGGGAAGAAGGGAGGGAGGGAGGAAAGGAGGAAGGGGGGAGAGAGAGACAGAGAGAGAGAGAGAGAGACAGACAGACAGACAGACAGACAGAGACAGAGAGAGACACGGAGAGAGGAATCTTAGCTTGTGAGCCAGGCTGTTCCTCTTGCAGCCCTTCTCATCCTGTGGGCTGGTCAATAATACAGCAACAACAAAGCACTAACAAGCACTTGTGTTTATGTTTCAATAAAACTTTATTTATAAAAAGAGGTAACAGGCACAATATGCCTTGAAGGATAAATACGAGTCTGTGTATATGCCAGCAGAAACGCCTACCAGCTTTCACTGAAGGAGAGGGGACAAGAAGAGTGGAGGCTGATCAAATTCCAAAACTCTATACACATGAAACAAACAGGCTGGTGGAACAATCCAGCTGCAAACAAGAGTGATTTTGGTGGTTTGTTTTTGTCAACTTGGCACAAACTAGAGTCCCCTGGGAAGAGGGAATCTTGATGGAGGAATTTGCCCATAGGCATGTCTGTGGGACATTTTCTTGACTGATGGTTGATGTGGAAGGGGTGGGTGGTGTCATACCCAGGCAGGTGATCCTGGGTTGTATAAGAAAGTTATCTGAACAAGCCATGGGGAGCAAGCCAGTAATCAGCACCCCATGGTTCCTGATACACCCACTTGAATTCCTGCCCTGTCTTCCCTCAAAGGTGGACTGTAAGTCAAATAATGTCCTTCCTCCTCAAGTTGCTTTTCGTCCATGTTTTATGACAACAACTGAAAGTCATGTTACCCTTCCTGAGGAAGGAAGGATGACGCTGAGAGTGAGCCATGAACCCAGAGGGTAGAGCCAAGAGCCAGGTCCTGAGCCTGCTTGGGCTTTGCTGGATTTACAACCTGCTTGGGGCTAGTCCCCTTCCTTTTCCTTCCATGGTCCTGCCTGTTTGAGAGTGTGTGGGTGTGGCTGTATTATATATTACTTAGTCACTTCCTCAAAATTGAAACCTTCCCTCTTGGAGGCACCAGAGGAATTCACCTAACTTACCAGGCTTATGAAGTCATCAAGTCACAAGTCACAAGAGCGGAAGTCTCCTCCTTGATCTTAGATAAGTAGAATGATTGCCAAGGAGAGGAGAGTTTTTCAGTGCACCCACAGCCCCGTGGATGTAGCTTCCCTGAATGGTTGCCCACATCTGTGTAGACTCTCAGTGATGCAGCTGCCTGTGAGTCACCCCAGGAAACTTACTGCTGCTCACTAAGCTGGATCTGCATGGCAGGGTTTCTTGGATTTGTCATTGGTGCCCTGTGGGTGAATGGGTGTTTGTTCACACCTCCCCAGGAAGAGCCACTGGACACACTGTATCTAGGAACAGCTGACTGACTACTCGCTGATAGATGGCAAGAATCTGTACCCCTAGTTAGGATCTACCTGAGTCTTACTCCCATCTGGATGGGATGAGATGATGAGAGTTGAGAGTTGACTAATTAGGCCAAGGTGAGACTTTGGACTTGAACCAGTGCTGGAATGTGCTGAGAATTCTGAGGAATGGAATGAGTGAGGCTGAGACACCTGCAAACCCTGGGAATCAGAATATCTTATATGGTAGAGTGGGCTTTGTGATTATGACCAAAGGAGGACTGGAGATGGTAGACGACCATAGTGTACCTAATAACAAGTCTCCTTGCAAGAAGGAGACATGACTGTCCAAATTAAGGAATGGAGAGAAGGTGAGGCCAGGGGAGAAAGTTGCTGTATGCCTAGCTTTTGACTTGCAAGATGAAGTGGGGGATGCAGGAGGCCTCTGGATCTCGGAAGAGCAAGGACAGACTCTCCCTAGTTTCCAGAAGAAAAACAAACCTGCCAACACCTTCACTCAAGCCCTCTTTTGACTCTGTTAGGCAAATGTATTGTGAATACATATTATTTTAAGTTTGCTGCAATTTAAAATTTTAATTCTGTGTGTATGTGCACATATGTGTGTGTGTGCACACGCACGTGTGTGTGCATGCCCATGCATGTGTGTGTGTGTGTTACCATGTATGTAGAGGTCAGAGGATAATATGCAGAAAGGAGTCAACAATTTCCTTCCACCATGTGGGTGGGTCCCAAGGATCCAACTCAGCTTGTCAGGTTTGGCAGCAAGCGCCTTTACATGCTGAGCCATCTTGCTGGCTCTAATCCCACTAAGTGTGCTGTGCTTTGTGATGGCAACAGAGGAGGCTGTTACAAGTTTTGCCAACCACTACTCTAGACATAAACTATGCGGGCTTCTGGGCATGGCTCTCTCAGTGTTCACCACAGTCCTTTGGGGCAGATGTGACCATCCTTACAGGTGACTTGGAACGTGCTGCTTGTAGGGACGGGCCCCAGAGCCCACACTTCTCTATTACATTGCTTTCACTGGACACAGCTCCATCATGATGGCTTCAGAGGGCCCCCCTCAGATCCCTCTTGTCATACTCACCTCTCCTGGATCTGCACCAGGCTTTTGAAGTTTCCCATTGCTTCTGTTAGTCTGTTTTACATTCACTCAGCCTCTAGACTCTAAGACTTAACAAGTGATTAGGTTTGCTTTACATTCAAAGGTAGGTGTTCTTTTTTTTTAAAAAAAGATGCTGATTTCAGATGAATCAACATCTCTTTCTCTGAAAAACACTAACCACTGATGAAATACACACCTCCATCCATGTTGTAGACACACACACACACACACACACACACACACACACACACACATGCAGACATGGCAAAATACCATCTTTTGGGGGAAGGAAGCTATCTGCAAGAAGCTAGGAAGAGCCCTTAGCAGAAAAGGAAGCCATCAGCAACTTGGTCTTGGGTTTCTCAGCCTCTGCAACTGTGATTTACACCACCCAGTCTTTGATGTTAACTATAGCAGCCAACACAACCAAGGGAATATACAGAGTAAAATCTAAGCCCCAAAGCTGCATTTGAAGCCACAGCTGTAGCCAGCCTGTACATACGTGATGCAGGGGCCACGTGGGAGATAGAACAGTGCAGTCTGGCAAGCTGCCTTGGTGGTGCTCCTCTGCTGGTACTTGTGGCCAGGAGATATCCTCTCTTCTTGAATATGGTTGAGCTAGCCATTTGCTTTTAACCAACAAAACAGAGCCAAGGTGAAGATGTGCCACTCACAGTTTCTTTACACCCATCTTGCTGCAGAAGCTCCCCCTTGCCAGCTCTGGGGAGGCCAGCTGCCATGCTGAGAGCTGTTCAAGGTTCACCTGGCAAGACCTGACTGTGACCTCCAAATGACAGCAAGAAAAACCCAACACTCTCCGTGAGCAAAGAGTCAGATCCTGCCAACTGCTCTGAAAACTTGAAAGAGGAACTTTCCCAGTCAAGTCCCATGAACCCCCAAATGCAAGAAACCCTCTTGAATACGGTAGTGCAGAGGATGTCAGAAGCCATGCCCAAACTTCTAACTCCCAGAAGCTGTGAAATCACAAGCGGGCGCTGTTGTCACCTGCTAACATGCTGTACAGCCACAGATAGATTGCAGGTTGAGTATGTGGGTTTAGAACTCTCTAATATAGGTCATAGTTTTTATAAGGTTGCCTCCTTCTCCTCTTCCTCTTCTTCCTCCCCCTCTTCCTCCTCCTCTTGTTCCTCCTCACATCATCCTAGATACACCATTCCCATGTGAAGAGCTTGTGTTTTCTTAGGTTCTGAATGGAAGAATGTCAGAGCCTGTCTGCATTTCCCTTGCTGTGACCAAATAACTAACAAGAATCAACTCAAAAGAAAGGAAGGGTTTATTTTAGCTCGCACTTTGAGAAGATACAGTCTACCATGGTGAAGAAGGCATGCAGGCAGGAAGTGGCTGACCACATTGCTCCTGCCCTCATGAAGCAGAGAGTGACCGAGCAGTGGAGTCAGGCTACAGAATCTCCCCACCTGCCCCCACCACATACCAGCTTTCCCCACGCAAAGATACTACAACGGGTTTAGAACAGCAGCAGCCGCTAGGGAAGAAAGTGGTTAAGTACCCAAGCCTCTGGAGTACATTTCAAACCATAAAATGAAAAGTATTCTGTTATTGAAAGCAGTATTTTTTTTTTTTTAAGACAGCATCTCTAGCCCAAGCTGGTCTTATCTAACTCAGTGTGTAGCTGAGGATGACTTTGAACTTCTGATCCTCCTACCTCTATCCCTCAAGTGCCGGGATTATAGGATTACACCATGCCCATCATTATTTAATGCTGAGACTGAACCCAGGGCTTCATGCATGCTGGGCAAGCACACCAACAACTGAGCTATATCCCTGGCTCGCAGTTAATTTTTTTTTTTTAAATGTCAAGGGATCTCAGAAAGGGGAAACTTAATTTTCCTTGGAATTAGAGCAAAATAATTTAAAATTACCCCCCGTGCAGGGCTCTTAACTCCATGAAAGCCCATGAAGTAATCATCAAGTTTGACAGTTATTGCAAGGATGCCTGACTACAGACAATGTTGTCCCCCTGGGGCTTTTCCTGGTTGGCACCACTGATAGGAGGCAGGCATTGTGTGCGGGAGTCAGCAGTGCTGCTTTTGTCTGGATGTAGACAGGGAGGTGCGGTACACAGGGTAAGCGATTATCAGTCTAGAATGTCAACAGTGCTGGAGTCTTCGGTTATCATATGTGATAGAATTGATTGTCAACTTGACAGGATTCAGTGTTACCTAGGAGACAAGCCTCTGAGCATGCCTAGGAGGGATTATCTAAATTAGATTCCTAATTTAATTGGGGCGGGAAGACCGATCCTAAATGTTGGCAGCACTATCCCATGACCTGGGGCTCCCTGCTGAGTAAAAGAGAGAACCAGTTGAGGACCACACCTGTCTCTCTGCCTCCTGACTTGGATACAGGGTGACAGACCAGCTGACTGAGGCTCCTGCTGCCATAAATTTTCCACGATGATAAGCTGGCACCTCACACCTTGAGCAGAATAATCCTTCTGAAAGTTCCTTTTGTTAGGGGTATTTTATTGCAGCAACAGGAAAAGTAGCTTAAGTCACACAGGGTAGAACACAGGGGTGAGCGGGGCTGAACTGCATCGTGTTGGGCACAAAGTCAAACAATGCTTCTCCCCACCCAGTCCTTACTTATACCAGGCAGGTCTCAAGACTCCTGTGTTTCAGGCTAGAGAAAAGAACCAGGATTGCCAGCTCACTGATGGGGACATAATAACGGGACATTTTGGTGCTAGAGCAGGCTGGCATCTAATTTGCTCAGGCACAGAGATGGTCAGTCTCCTTTGGTAAGGGAGTTGAGGGTCAGGTGGATGTCCTGTCCCATCCAATGTCCCAGACACTCTTGTCAACATACAAGCTGTATATTTTCACGTAGAGAATTTCTCCTGTTGTTTTTCAGCTCTTGAAGAGATTGTAAATTAATTCAGACATTCATTCAAACCCTAGTTTTGCTAAGGTCTGCCTCATTAAAATCTCCCCAGAGGACCACACACAAATCTCTCAGTGCCCTCACTGCATCGCATTTGATGACAAAGAGACAGCTTCAGAGTGCAGTAAGATGGTGGTCAGGGGTGCACAGTTTGCTAAGGACAGAGATGGGTTTCAAAGCCAGGTCTTTTAACTTGGAGTTCAGGTTAATTTCTACCCTGACTGGCACTAAGCCCCCAGTAAATAAAGGCTCCTTTTGGAAATAGGAGGTGTTTGCCATTGGAGAAAAGAGGCTGCTGGCAGCGCAGGTGTGTTATGCAAGGCTAGCTAGTACATTAATCCCTCTATATAGCATAGTCCTAGGAGTGGGTATGGAAAGCCAGAAAGGTTCTGGGGGGTGGGGCTTGGGGAAGGCATCTGGAAGGCTGGGAAATGTTATGGAAGAGTTGTCACTTGAGCTTGGCTTAGTTGTAGGCAGAACAAAAGGTCAGTGCCTCAAATCAAACAATAGCTTTCAAGACTTGCTGAAAGCTACTGCTGGCTCCAAATGAAAAAAAAAGAAAAAAGAAAAAAGAAGGACCCAGATCCAACACCAAGTAGTTCCAGGGGACAGTTTCAGTAGTCAATAGGTAGTGTCAAAACTGTTGTACCTTTCCCCTCCTCCCAAAGGAGCAGGTAAGCATCTAACTGGGGAGGGAGAGGTGTGGTAAGAGGGGTCTTGATATCTTTTTGTAGGCCCACTGAGCAAGGCCAGCTGCTTGGGGAGGTGGAATTCTGGGAATTTGACTGCGCTTATCCCACACCTCTGCTGCCCTGGGCCTGTGCTGGGCTGTGGGGAAGCACCGAGACAGCGCTTGGGGGATGGGAAAGCAGTCTGAGATGTGGGGAATTCTGGAGCTGGTTCAGGGGTTCTTGGGGAGGGTGGGGATTTCAAGTTTAGGAGGCAAGTCTCCTAGCCGCTGTAACACTCTCATTTCTCAGCTTCTACTCATTTGCATAAAATGACAAAAGCTGAAATCTCTTAAAAGAATCAAACAATTGTGACAATCATAGTAGAGACAAAGTGGACGTCTTGTCCAAAGGTCACACACATTGATGCCTTGTTTAGCCATTTGTTTAGCTTAATATTATTTTTATGTATGCGTCTGTGTGAGTGTATGCCACACATGCACAGGTGCTTGCAGAAGGTGTCAGAGCCTGTGGAGCTGGCATTATAGGCATTTGTGAGCTCCCCTCCCACCCCACACACCATGGGTTCTGGAAATCAGACTTGGGTTCTCTGCTGAGCAGCCAGTGTTCTTAACCTTTGAGTTGTCTCTCCATGCCCACCCCTACCCCTACTCCACACCTTTTTTTAAAAAAGCCAGTGTCTGATGTGGCCTAGCTTGGCTTTGGATCACCATCTTGCTAAGGATGGCTTTGAACTCTTGATCTTCTTGCCCCCTTTTCCTGGGCACCGGGATTAGAGCGCACCACCACAGCCAACATCAGCCCTGTTTTGTATGCTTGTAGGATGACCTGCAAGCTGCAGGTCTCAAGGCTGCAAGCTGGCATGTAGATACTGTAACTACATTCGTTGATTTCATCCACTCCACAAATCCCCGATAAGCACTGCCTCTTTATAAGCACTGTTTCAGGACCTGGGGAAAGAACCATGAACTTGGCACGATGTCTCCTGTGCTCCTAGTGCTCACTGACTAGATTGGGAGCCAGGCCAGAAAGAAGCAGCTGAAGAAGAAATAAGTTGAAATTGCAGGAAGAGCAGATATAGGATACTCAATTATATTTGAATTTCAGATAATCTGCAAGTATTTTAGAATATCTGTACTCTCCCCAATATAATACTACATCCTGGATTCTTTTCTTTTTTTAAAAAAAAAAACTTATTTTTAAACTTTATTTTATGTGGTTGAGGGTTTTGCCTGTGTGTATGTTTGTGTATCACATGCATATCATGCTTGAGAAGGTCAGAAGAGGATGTCAAATTCTCTGGAACTAGGTACACTGAAGTCGTGAGTCACCATGTGGCTGCTGAGAACTGAACCTGGATTTTCTGGAAGAGCAGCCAGTGCTCTTAACTGCTGAGTCATGTCTCCAGCTCCAATTTTGGAGTCTTGTTTACCAAATCAGCAACCTTAAAGCAATCTGCAGAAGACGCCTTACTACAGGGATAGTAGGGTGCCTTGTCACTCTGAAAAGGTAGCAGAAAGACATAAACACTGTGTAATTTATTGCAAGGACTCTGTTAAGATAATGACAAGGACTGGCTAGTTCAGCATCTGTAGGGCTGGCTACTGGGAAGGTGGCCTGGAAACCTCAAGATATAATGAAAGCCACAGCCTAAAAGCAGAATTTTGTCTTCTTCGTGGCATCTTTGTTTGTAAAGTCTTTTCTCTGGCTGGGTTCCTAACTCTACTTATGGACTAAGTTACTGAAAGTACCTGTGTGTTGACTTTAATCATATCTACAAAGCCCCATCCCAGCAGTGTCTAGACTAGTGCTCTACCAGATAAATAGGGACCAGATGCTAGCCAAGTTCACACACAAAACAGTGAGATTATGAGGGGACAGGTGTCTACAGGGACAACTTCTGAAATACGGGCATTTGAATTGAGATTTGAATGTTGAGGCTTAGAACATTAAACTGCCATTCTAAAAATATTCCAGATGGTAAGAAAACCAGGTGGCTTCTCTCCCTTGGGCAGGGTTTCTTCAGTAGACCCAAGCTAGGAATTAGGCACAGACCATTTGTCTGGGAGGCAGGGGAGGCACTAGGGAGGAAATGGAGACGTGGGACAAGAGAGAGAAGTCAGACCAGCGGGCCTTCGAGCCTCCTGTGACTGGACCTTCCTTCTGTTGTAGTACTCTGGAAAATGGCATGCACACACCCCATACATAGACTTCTGTTCTCCCTCTTCCCACTGCATTGCAGCTTCCATGGAGAACTGTACCGGTTAACCCTCAGTCCCAAGAGAGGTATCTATTTCCCCACAAGCCAGTGCACCTGGAACTCTGCGACATCGTGGAAAATGGAGGCCCTTGTTAGCTTGCTGTGTTAAAGGGATGCATCATGCTTACTTTTCAACTTGGAGTTACTGTTTCTTTCTTTCCTCATCTCCTCCCTCCTTTCCTTTATCTCCTATGTCTTTTCCCTTTCTTTTATCCTTCCACTGTTCAAATGCATGCTGCCTTGAAAAGATTAAAGTGAGGTAGATGTGTAAGTTAGCCACAGATGGATACAGGTGCATCATATTCTAGAAAGGAATATGACCAAAACAACAACTCACATACATGGATTTAATAAAACGAGGCTCCCTGAGGACCATCAAGGCCTTTCCCTTATTTTGCTTCATGACAATGTACATTTCAAAATAGGATAGATGGATAGACAGACAGACATATGCACATAATACCTATATCATGCATATAATTAAGTGGGTGTATAGATAGGCAGAAGGGGACACAGACATATCTAGATAGATAATAGGAGGCTGTTGGAACCTCCTTCAGTGACCTCCATAGTTGGCTTTGCTCTCAACACAGAGATTCCAGAAAATAGCTCAATACTAGAGCTAGAGGGTGTCTACCCAGGCAGGCTTGGCCTGTCAAGCTGAAAACCACAAGAAGGGGAAATGCAGGATCCAACATTCTCGAAGAGCCTGGCTTTCCTGCTGTGCCTACAAGTCAGCCAACAGTCACCAACAGAAGAGGTGAGTTTGGGTCAGACATTTCCAGGAATCCACCCTAAGGCACCCGTGGGTCACAGTCTGGAACAAGTCACTCTATGGGATGATTGCCTGAAACTCAGCTCACTCCAACTTGGTTGTATGAGTGACCCTTGGCCTGAAGTGAGCAGAATGGATCTGAAGGCATGCCAGAGTCGGGGCAGAGCTGCCAGTCTACTCCCAGCCTGGTCAAAGTCAGGAGCTCATGGATCCTCCATCCCTACACCGACACAGCCATGCCCCACCCATGCCCTTCTTGTTACTATCTCAGTGCCTGCTGACCTGGTTGTGCACTGCCAGCAACTCTCTTTCCTTGCCAGGGAGTCGCCTTTTGCTGGTTTCCTTCTGAACAGCCCTCAGCTGACTGTTGATAGATGTGGGTGTACAAGTAACCCCCTTGCCCCCTCAAGACAGAGCAGCTCAGAAGGTGCATTGCTACACAGACACCAAGAGTTTCTTGAGTAGAACTGAGTGCCCATCAATTACAGGGGTGGGGGTTTAAAAGCATTTTTTCTTACTTCGATCCCTTCTCTCTATCCTTGCCCGTCTCCAGATGCCTTTTTCCTTTTAAAGGAATACTACCAGCACTGCTGTCCTGATCTCAGAGACCACTTTTGGGAAGGCTAAACAAAGGCCAGTCATCTATCAGCTGGCTTCCCATTCATCAACATTCCTTCCATCCTCCTGTGTTCATACAGGTGACATGGACCTTTATAGAAGTACCATATGTTAACCAATCACACCACGGGGGCTTCTATATCACAGAGATTTTAACGCTGCCTGGTGCCTTTCGAACAGTCTCTGCTTTCTGTGTGAGCAGGCTAGGGGAGGGGGAATCCTGCTGAGACTGAGTTAGCATCCCTGGGCCTGCCTAGCAGCTGGTGCAAATTCACTTACTGCAAGTTCACAGCTTGGCTTTCTGATGTGTGTCTTGCCTCAGACTCCCAGGAGGCAGGGGGGGGTGGGGAACTCAAATAATGCGAGGCACTCTCTAAGCATGGTACAGCTCATGACTCATCTCACGATGCAGAGGTTCTAGGTGGACACACAAGCTCTTGGGGCCAACACAAGGCCATCCCTCAGTGTCTACTGACCTGATTACTCACTGCCAGCTCCTCTGTCTCCATGCTTGGGAGTTTCCTTTCGCTGGTTGGAGTCCTTGTGAGCAGCCCTTAACTGACAGCAGAAGGGAGCAGGAGACTGGTTCTCTGCTCCTTCCCTCAGGTCAGAGTGGGGAAACGGCTCAGCCATTGCAGTGCTTACCACCTAACAAGTGTGAAGACTGAACTCAGGTCCCAGAACCCATGTAAAAGAGCTATGGTGGCTCATGCTTGCAATTCCAGTGCTAATGATGCAAAAACAGCAATATCCCTAGGGTTTGCTGGCTTGCTAGCCCAGCATATTCAGTGAACTCCAGGCCACCGAGAGAGACTGTCTCAAAAATACAAGATGAGAAGAGACTTGAGGGTTGACAGCAGAGGTTGATCTCTGGCTTACACACACACACACACACACACATACACACACACACACACATGTAGCTGGCAAGATTGTATCTTTTCTGAGCATCTTTTCTCTTTTCCTCATTACTCACTAAGCTGTAGAGTATACTATTAACATGGTTTTTGCATCCCACTAGGTTTCATCAGTAGAAATGATTCCTAGCACGCAAGCAAATGTGCATAGGCCTGGTGTAGGTGCCATGCTGTCATATAAGGAACCGGAACATCTATAAAGAGAGGCTAGAATCAACTCATCATGGATACTGAGGGGTGGGCAATGCAAAAACGTGTGTGTTAGATGTCCTGTCCAAGAATTTCTGGTAAAGACACAGAGAGATAGCAAGAGAGTCCAGCCTACTGCTCAGTTGGAGCTTCACAGTGGGATAGCTTGGTGCAGCTCCCAGACTCTCTTTTCTGTCTACCTAGAACATCTCCAAGGGAGACCCCTGAGCTGACCCAGCTTGGAGAGAGGCCTACATTAATCAAGTCACACACACCCCATCCCAACCCTTGTGCCTGGGAGTCTGAGGCAAGGTACACATCAGAAAGCCAAGCTGTGAACTTGCAGTAAGTGAATTTGTGCCAGCTGTTAGGCAGGCTGAGCGATGCTAACTCAGTCTCAGCAGAATTCCCCCTCCCCTACCCTGCTTATACGCAGAAGCCAGACGCTGTTCTGGAAGGCACCAGGGAGAGTCAAGGGCTAACACTTAAGACACACAGAGATTTTGTGTCTGGGAAGAGACAAATGGAGGGCCTTAGTAGGAGCCTCCCTGAGCACGAGAGGTATTTTTGGATAATACAGTCAATCTGGAGAGCAGTGGGCTATGGGCATAAAACACAAAGTAGCAGGTGTGTACAAACGGTGGCCTGTGGGCCAAAGGAAGGCCAAGGATAGTTGGGAATGTGGTCCAAGACAAAATGATAAACTTACTTCAGGCATTATGGGACTTCCCTTTTGTATGTGTGACTGGGTCACACAACCCTCCAGCTTGAACGTTAAAGACGGTGGTGATATAATTTCTCAGTGACAAGAGACAAGTGACACCTTCTAGAGCTTGAGAAGAGTTGATACAAAGGAATAACACCAAGCACCATAGTACTTTCTATTTAAATATAGTACACCACAGGCTCAGTCAAACACACCACCACAGTTGTAACGTACTGTTTCCTTTTTAAAATTAAAACAAAAAGTTAGTTACATTGTGGCTTACATGAAGTTGCTATTGGACAAACATTGGCCTAGAAAGAGCCTCTGGCTTCCGCTTTCTTTGCATCTTTCCAAAACTCGCCCTCAACAATTCCTGTGGAGCCCTGGGGAAAACTGGAGAGATTGCTCTGAGCAGGAACAAGCAGGCCTAGGGAGCCTTTGGGAGGAAGAAGGCAGGGGCCTGCCAAAGGATTCCTTGCAAGAGCTAGAGCCATTACCAGGGGGCCAGCTGGGCAGCCTACTTCTCTGAGATGCCAGCCTGCTGTGCTCCAGCGCCTTCTGTCTGGGCCTCTTCAGTTCTTTCTCTGCTTCCTGCCCCATCCTTGGCGACAGGTGATTAGCAGAGCCAGCTGGCAGCTGGTGGTGCTGGGCACTGCCGCCAGAGAGCCGGGAGCCTGCCTGCATTGGCTCCAGCCCTGCCTAACTTTCCACATAGAATTCTATTCAGCAACTCTGTGAGGTGGTCCTGCCGGGCAGCTGTGACCCCTCCATTCTCTTGGTGCCTCTTGGCAGGGATAGAGCTACAGAAGAAAGTCTGCAGTGTGCTACTCAAGGCAGACTCTCCTCCGTAAATACTTGGGCCCTTGGGCACAGAAGCTGCTTGTTGCTGGTGGGGGATGGGATGAGAAAGACCTCAGTATCATCCAAGCCAAACACTCCTCACACTTGGTTTTTATATTTTTTTAAAATTCTTGAATGAGCATGTGTCCTAGTTAGCGTTGTCATTGCTGGCATGAACCGCCATGACCAAAAGCCCCATGGGGAGGAAGGGAGTTTATTTCACTAACACAGTTTATTTCACTGTTCCAAACAACAGTTCATTATCAAAAGCAGTGAGGTCAGAAACTCAAATAGGGCAGGAACCTGGAGGCAGAGCTGGTGCAGAGGTCATGGATGCTGCTTATTGGCTTGCCCAGGATTACCGGCTGAGGGGTGGCACTGGTCATAATGAGCAGGCCTGCCCCCATCAATCACTAATTAAGAAAATGTTCCACAGGCTTGCTTACAGCCATATTTTATGGAGACATTTTCTCAACTGAGGCTCCATTCTCTCTGATGACTCTAACTTGGGTCAAGTTGACATAAAACTAGCGAGCACAGCATAACAGCATATAATAACTATTAATAATAATAAGCATTTTGATTTAGTGTATGTAATAGAGCTAGTGATAGATAGATGATAGATGATAGATAGATAGATAGATAGATAGATAGATAGATAGATAGATAGATTCTCCCCTTATACCCTGTTGAGGCTGGGTCTCTCTTATTTCTGCTGCTGGGCTATGTACTCCAGCCTAGCTGGCCCACACTTTCTGGGTAACTCTCCTGTCTCCACCTGCCATCTTCTACGATGCATCTTCTACTGCTACTATATTAGCCAGTTTTTAAAAGGTGGGTTCCAGAGATTGTACTTGGATCACGAGGCTTTTGGGTTGAGCCCTTTTACCAACTGAGCCATTTCCCTGATCCTCCTTATTACATGTGCATACATGTGTATATTATGTTTTAACCATATTCACTCTTCATCACCGTCTCTTCACCCCTCCCCCATCCATCCTCTTCCTCTTCCTGCCTAGTCGCCCTTCTACTTCTGTGTCCCTCACTCCCTTTTCTTGCACCAGTGAGTTCAGTTAGAGTTACTTAGAAGAGCGTGGGCAACTCTTCAGGGGCTACACCACTGAAGACATCTCCTCCCTCAGTGATCAGTAACTGCGTATAAGCCCTTGGGAGGGAGGGGCCGCCCTGGTTGTTTCACTGCTGCGTTACATGCAGCATATTGCATACAAGTAGTATATACAGTACATTATATACATACAGCACATTATCTACACACAGTACCTACAGTACATTACATGCACATAGTACACACAATTTATTACATATGTACAGTACATACAGTAGATTACATAATACAGTATAGGCAGCATATTGCATACATACAGTACATATAGTGCATTATATAATACAGTACATATAGCACATTACATAATACAGTACATATAGTGCATTACATAATACAGTACGTATAGTGCATTACATAATACAGTACGTATAGCACATTACATAATACAGTACGTATAGTGCATTACATAATACAGTACATATAGCACATTACATAATACAGTACATATAGTGCATTACATAATACAGTACATACAGAGCATTACATACAATATGTTACATATAGTACATTACATACACACAGTACATACAGTGCATTACATATACACAGTACATACAGCACATTACATACATATAGTACATACAGTACATTACATACATATAATATAGTACATATATAGTACACTCAGTGGATCACATAATACAGTACATACAGTATATTACATACGTACAGTACATTACATAATACAGTACGTTAACAGAGAATATGTTACACAAGGCCAAGATCTGTCTGCAGTGATCAGTACCAGCTCTCCTAGAGTCTATAATAATCCTATACTTGTAGGAGACTCTGCATAGTATGTATCTGATTAAGAGAAGAGAGGAAAGGAAGAGAGGGGAGGAAGAAAGAAGGAATGAATGAAGAAACAAGTGAAGGAAGGATGGGGAAAAAATACCTTCCTAATTCTGACAGCCCATTACCCTATAAGTCATTCATGGTTTGTTTCTTCCTATAAATGCTGAGCCTGGGAACCAAGCCCTGGCTCTCCACGGTGGGCCTTGCAAAGCAGAAATCAAAGCACAAGTGTAAGGCAGGTGGATGGATATCTGTGCTGAGGACAGAGGTGACAGCCGGAGCTGCTGCTTGCCTCACCTTGATCCCAATGGGCCCGGGGATCGTAGTACTTCTTCTAGCTGGCAACTCTATACTCAGTTGCAGGAGAGTGTGACTCAGGGGGCCCCAGGGAGTCAGACACAGGCTGAGGCAAACACTGGCATGGAAAACCTACATCCTTCTGTGTGATTGGCTGACAATGTGGCCACGAGTGCCTCCCAGCAGATGGCCATGAGAAAGACGCCTGGGCACAGCCTGGCTGCCATGTGGCTCCCTGGCACGGGTGGATGGCAGGCTTCCCAGAGACCTGGAGCCCTCGTCTCACTTGGCTCTGTCCCCATGGTCCTATGCTCCCTCCCCTCCCAAGGGTGGAGTCTTTCTGTGTATCTGGGACTAGGGAAAGTCTGGGACTAGGGAAAGTGTGTTTATTCTTCATGTGTGCACACATCTAGCTCTGCCTTAAAGACAAACTGTAGATTTTCTGCCCCCCTTCACAGTGTTTTCTCGTTTCATAGTGACTGCTTCCCCCGACGCAGTGGGTGTCTCTGTCTGGCTGTCTGGATGGTGAGAGAGAAGCTTGGGCTGGGGACTGCTTTTCCAGCTTTCGTGTGCATCTCCATCCTCCCAGGATACCACTCAGCTTCAGACTCCACCAGGCTTCAGCAAGGTCAAACAGTACAGTTATTGAAAATGCTCAGACAATATCAACGCTCCCTCGAAGAAGGGAGGGAAGGAGGAGGGAGCTGAGAGGGAAGCAAGGGAAAGGGAAGGAAAAAGGAAGGAAGGATGGAGGGAGGTGTGGCTATGGAAAACTTTTCTCCTATTGCTTCACCCTACCTACCAACCCCTGAGACTGTCCCTTAGAGATGTGGTGGAAGGTAGCACATGGGGGCCCCCTTCCCTGGCCATCTGCCCCTGGCTACAGAACAACTCAGCCACCCTGCTTCTCCCACAACAGCCCTTTCCCCAGGGCTTCCAGTCAGTGAAGCTGAGGCAGGGAGGTGGCTTTGGCCTTGAAGTGGCATTTTCCTCTTCCTTGGCAGAGAGAGATCCAGGGCGCAGAGCTCATTTGGGAGCACAGCAGAAGAAGACGAGAGGACCCTTGAGTGGCCTGCTTTTACAATGCTGAGAATCTAGTGGGCTTGGACATTGGGGGTCACCAAGGGGAAGGCATTGTCCTTCACAGGCCTCATGCTGTCCACTGTGTTCTGAAGTGGGGGATCAGCAGCCCCAAGTGCATCAGAAGCTCAAGAGCTCTTCTCTGCTCCTTATCCTTTGCCTCTCGGGATCTTCAGATCCACAAGGGTCTTTGTATATTTCCTTTTGAGTCAAATGCCAGCCAGCCCCATGAAGTCTCCAAAAAAAAAAAAAAAAGAAGAAGAGGAATCATGGGGAGACACACATAGTCCCGCCCACGAAGGCATCGGCTGCATAGGTTTGTGTCAGAGGTACAGTTGCCTCACTGTCTAGCTGTCTACCTAGGGTCAGAACAGGAAGCCCAAGTGCCTCTGAGTGGCATGGGAAGGCACAGGAGAGAGCAGGGCCAGATAAACAATGACAGCACAGCAAAATGGCAGCTTCTGATGGGGGCAGCAGAACATGTAGGGCTGGGAACCCGTGTTTCTCAGACCTAGGCTTGGGACATTCTAAGACTATTGTTTTGAATAGTAGTAATAATGGTGGGTTTCCTAATGAGGTACCACATGCCAAGCACACTCTTTGTGTGTTTTCCTTTCTTTGACTCTCACCATGACTTTGTGAGGAGGTACTTTAGGAGTCCCCTCTATCTGTGGAAACAATGATAAAATTCAGCATATAAATAAAACACAGGAAGAGATTAACAATATTAACATAACGATGATAATGTTGTCCATAATAAAAGCTATGTGAATGTGCCCCCCCAGTATATCTTATTGAACTTTAACATTTTATAATTTAAGGTAGTGCTTCCCACTTCTCTTTGGATGATTCAAATTGCTTTCATGGATATTACTGTGTTTTGTGGTATAAAAAGGGATACTTGCATTTGACTGCAGTACTGTACTGTACTATAGTGTAATATAATGTACTATATTATACCACACTATACACGGGGCACAGATATACTATACATGGGGCTAGACAAAATGGAGCAGGACGTGCAAAAGTAACTTTTTATTCTCCAGATGTAATTGTTGTCTCAGAAGCTTACTGCTGAATAAACTCATTCTCTCTAGTTCTTTCTGAACTCTGGCTGGCTGGTTCAACTCAGCTGTTCTGGCTCAAACTCCTCTCCGAGCTGACTAATTCAAACTGGCTTCTCTCAGCTTCTGACTTAATTGTTCTGCTTGACAAAACTGCCTCTGAACTCCATGGACTGAACTGCACTGACTGCATAGAGCTGAACCGAACCGAACTTTGAGTGCTTTGTACTCAACTAAACTCAACAGAACTGATTGACTCTCTGTTCTGAAGTTGCTTCTCTTTCCTGTGCTATCTCGTAAAAGTTGGGTGTCATTTTGTTGAATCTTTCCCTGATTGGTCACCTTGTCTGCCCCTCAATAGATGTCACTTTCAAACACTGCTTCGTCCTTCTACAAACTAACTCTACCTTCATTGTTAAGGATTAAAGGAGTGTACTGAGGGTGTGTCTGTTATTCAGCCAGATCAGACTGTAATCCAGATCTAGAACATGTCTGCATTCCAGCTGGATCATATCTTTGGATGTGATTCCTTTCCAGAGCAGTCATGTTTCTGGATTAAAATTCCTCAGCAAGAATGGCATGAGAATTCAAGAGAGAACACAATTCAAAACTTAAGAATTATTAATTTCTGGAATTTTCCATTTAATATTCTCAATATTATAGGTAGCTGAATTCACAGACAGGTGGAATGTGAGATATGGGGGACTGAGACAATTAAGTAATCTTGACTGTCAAGTCAACAGGACTTAGGATCATAGACCCAATCTCTAATCTCTGAAAGTATCCATGAGGGCGTTTCTCGATCAGGATAACTGAGAAGGGAAGACTTGGTCTGTATGTGGATGGCATCATGCCCTAAGCTGGGATCTTTGACTCAATGAAAAGAGAAAGTAAAGCCAGGCAGTGGTGGCACACCTTTAATTCCAACACTTGGGAAGCAGAGGTAGGTAGGTCTCTGAGTTCCAGGCCAACTTGGTCTACAGGGCAGGTTCCAGATTAGCCAGGGCTACACCAGGAAACCCTGTCTGGAAAAACAAAGACAAAAATGAAAAGAGAAAGAGAGCTGGTGGGCAGTGTCCCCTCTGCTTCTCAACTGGAGATGCCATGTGACCAGCTTCCTGAAGCTCCTGCTGCTTGACTTCTCCACAATGTTGGACTGAGCTTTCAAACTGTGAGCCAAACTATGCTTCATTTCTTAAGTTGATTTGTTGGGTATTTTATCATAGCAATAAGAAAAAACAATGACAAATACAGCCCCCCCCCCCCAACACACACACTGTGTACTCATTCACAGTTCTCAGGGAACAGCCCCAGCTTGCTAGTCTTTTAGCCACTGAAGTGACAGAGTTGGGATTTAAGGCCAGAAAGAGCAGCTTGGAGTCCATGTCCTACAGATGCTCGGAGAAATTTCTAGATTTTTTTTATGGTCACACTTGAATTTGTTTTCAATCTCTGTGTAACCAATTACCGCAAACAGCAGCTGGCTAATAGCTCACTGTTCTGAGGATCAGAAGTTCAAGTGTGTTCATCAGAACACTCTTTGCAACTTGCAAGGCCAAAGTTGAGGTAGCTTTGAGTAAGATTCAGCTTCCAGCCCATTTTGGTAGTTGGTAAGCCTTAGTGTCTGACAATTCTCCTACTGGGATTCTGGTTCCTAATTGGCACCTGCTCATACATGATCCCAGCATACACAAACACACCTTATTGAGAAATTGTGTGCCAAGAATCCCGAGAGTCCAGGCTTCTGCCTACCTCAGCACATAATGAAAAAGATCAATCAATCAGGCCTGATGTTCTGATGAACTAAGTGTACGGTTGTTAGGTTCTCTTCTTCATTCAGCAAATCTATATCAAACACACTCCTCAGACAGTAGGAATAGAGCCCCAACACACCAGCAAGCAGCCACAAGCTCGGGGCAAGCTCGTACTCTCCTCTCAGATAGGGCAGGGCTGCAGCTCCCACAGAGGGGTGTGTCTGAGTGACAGGGCTCTCACGGAGAGTTTGTCTTCAGTTACATGCCCACAGTCCCTGTTTGCTCTTGTCCTTCCCTATGAATATTCATGATGACAAATAGCTGAGCTCTTAGTCAGTTTCCTATGTGGGCTACAATTAAACAGAGATGATGTCTAACTTCCGTTTTCTAATGACTTGGCCAAAACAAACAGAATTATGGAAGAACAGAATCTTGCTCCATTCCTGATCCTGGATGATAGTTGTTCATTTGACAGGGCAGTCACCAGCATGACTCCACATGTAGGCTGGCCCTGTGAGGGCAGAGAGGAACTAGTGTTCATACGGTTTGAGGTATCAGGATTGTCTTCTGAAAGCAGAGCATCCTCACCCCCTCCATTTGGAGCTTAAAATTCCCAAGAGCTTCCCATTACCTGCAGCTAAGATATGATTATGCACAGGCAAACGGCCTGATCCAATATGCGCAGCCTGTGGTTTAATATTCTAATTAGTGTGATTTTCTTAGTAGTTCCTCAGCCCCTTGAAGTGCGTGCTTTAGGAGTTTAAGTGGTTTCCTCGCCTCACCTGCCCACTCTTGTCAGCATTCCATCTCAGTACAGCAATCTTAGAGAGCAGGTACTTAAAAAAAAATCTCTCTCTCTCTCTCTCTCTCTCTCTCTCTCTCTCTCTCTCTCTCTGTCTCTGTCTCTCTCTGTCTCTCTCTGTCTCTGTATGTGTAGACAATCTCAATGTTGATCCTTCCATATTGTTGGGGGATCTCTTTGCAGCTTGCTGTGGCCCCGTGCCAAGCTGGCTGATCTACAGGCTTCTGGGCATTCTCCTGTCTCTGCTTTCCTTCTTTCCCATCTCACCATGGGGTGCTGGGATTACAGACACTCACTTGTCCTAACAGTCCAGGCTTGGCTCTATTTGGGTTTTGGGGGATCTGAACTCAGGTCCTCAGGTCCTCACGATTGCTTGTCAAACACTTTACCCTCTAAGCCATCTCCCTGGCCCAGATCCTTATGTATTAAAAATGCATTCATCTGTCAGGGCCCTCAGAGTACAACACTACAGAGCACAGGTGCGGTCTAAGGAGACCTCTTAGAATCAGTCTCTTCTGCTCACGCTCCCTTTAAGACTGACTCCCAAATCTGGGATTCATTTGCTGAATAAGGTAGACATTGTGTGGTATTATTTGACTGAGTGGCCCTCTCTTGATTCCTGGGGAAGGACTCCAGGCTTGGTAAAACAGCAGCCACCCGTGATCTTGGGAGCACTTGGGAGACTGAGGAAGCAAGATCTTGAGTCTGAGCCCACCCTGGGCTGCATAGAGAGTTTTAGCCAGTCTGAGCCACACATTTAAGACCCTATCTCCCCCAAACCCAAATGAACAAACAAAATGTGTCACCAGGCTTATCTTTGGCAACTCCTACAGGCCACAGGGTAGGAGCCAGCCAACAGAGTTTTATTTGCTTAGAGACTTAATAGACATTGGGGAGCGTTAGTGACTAATTTTGGGTGGGTGTCACAGGCCTATTGCTTTGACTTCCATATGGGCAAACCTGCCCTAATCTCTCTCTCTCCCTCTCCTTCTCCTTCTCCCTCTCCCTCCCCTGCTCCCTCCCCTCCCCCTCCCCCTCCCTCTCTCCCTCCCTCTCTCCCTCCCCCTCTCTCTCTCTCTCCCCTCTCTGTCTGTGTCTCTCTGTCTCTATCTTTCTCCCTCTCTCCTCTTCTATCTGCCTCTGTCTTTGTCTCTCTCCCTCTCTCCTCTCTCTCTCTTCCCTCTCTGTCTCTTTGCATCTCTGTCTTTCTCCCTCTCTCCTCTTCTATCTGCCTCTGTCTCTCTCCCTTTCTCCTCTCTCTTTTTCTCTCTCTCCTCTCTTTTCTGTCTCTGTCTGTCTTTCTGTCTCTCTTCCTCTCTCCCCCTCCTCTCTCTCTCTCTCTCTCTCTCTCTCTCTCTCTCTCTCTCTCTCTCTCTCTCTCAATCATCCTTCCTCATTCTCCCAGGTATCTGCTAAGGCCCCAGTATGGGAAACTTGGTGCCAACAGGTTTTGCTCTTTACCGCTCTCTTTGCCTCGCTAAAAACTGTAGGTCCATTCACTTATTTGGCCACTGACTCATTCCTGAGGCAGAACACCGAGGTCCAACAATCAAAATTCATTATCTGCTGACACAGTCAATCAGGATTTACCAACTCACCCTAGCACAGACACACACACACACACACACACACACACACACACACACACACACACA
>NW_021604665.1:8566903-8576044 GCF_004785775.1 Grammomys surdaster | reverse complement strand
ACACACACACACACACACACACACACACACACACACACACACACACACCTTCTAACTTTCTCCTTAAAAACCAACTCTTGCAAAAACAACAGCAACAACAATGAAACAGCAACAACAACAAACACCTGCTGCTGCTTGCGGTCAGCCTTGGCCAGATCCAGCACTCCCACTCTGCCCTGTCCTCACCCCGTAGCCCCCTCACTCTCCACTCCCCACCCTGCTTGCCCCTCTGGGGTAACAGGTCTCCTTTGTGCTGAGAACTTGGTGTGCCAGTGTGTCTTGTACCAACTCCAAGTGGCTGCCCTCCCTTACATGGAATCTTTCTCCAGGAATCAAGGGAGGGATAAGAAGTCAATAGAACTGAACAACATCCAGCTTTTTTTTTTTTTTTTGGTTTGGTTTTTCAAGACAGGGTTTCTCTGTGTAGCCCTGACTGTCCTGGAACTCACTCTGTAGACTAGGCTAGCCTCGAACTCTCGAACTTGGAAATCCGCCTGCCTTTGCCTCCCAAGTGCTGAACATCCAGATTTATCACCAAATGAATCCCAGATCTGAGAGTCGGTGTCTAAAGGAGTGTAAGCAGAAAAAGTTAATCGAAGGGCAGGGGTAGGTGCTCAGGCCACTCCTCCACATCTAAAGAGTGGGTTCAGAGTTAATATTTGTTGTTTCCTCTGTCTGTGTGTGTGTTTGTGTGTGTGTGTGTGTGTGTTTGTGTGTGTGTGTGCTGTGCCCAGCATGGGCCTGTCCCATCTCATTTAATCCTCACAATAGTGCCAAGAATTGCATTCAACAATTACCAACAGTTGTCAGCTGGGCAGAGCAAGGTCTCTGGAGTTTTTGTACCTGCCAGGTTATACAGGTGGCAAGGTGGAGAGACTCCAGACACAGGGTCTGGCTTTCTATCAGCTGAGAGACGTTTTCCAGAACTCTGTAGAACCAATCTACCTCTCTTCCCACTCCAGCCTATAAGCCCAGTGGCCTAGGGATGGAGAACATCCAGAGAGAAAAAAATAAAGCCTTTCCTCTTTCTTTCTTTCTTTCTTCCTTTCTTTCTTTCTTCCTTCCTTCCTTCCTTCCTTCCTTCCTTCCTTCCTTCCTTCCTTCCTTTCTCTCTCTCTCTCTCTCTCTCTCTCTCTTTCTTTCTTTCTTTCTTTCTTTCTTTCCTTCTTTCCTTCTTTCTTTTTTAAATTTCAATATTAGCATTTGAAGTCTGCCAGGGAACTGAGAAATGAATTCTGGGCCTCTTCTGGGAGAAAGTGCTCATGGTTTTATTTGTTTTAATTTTCTCTCCTGATGAAAAATGTTAGAGAGGCCCAGAGTAAACAGAGCGATGACTGGCGTTTTCCAGTTTCCTTAGTGGATTTCACATAGGTTTTTGAGTTCCATCAACAGTCCGATAGTTTCAACAGAGTTCCTCCTCTAGGAAGCTGAGGTAGAGCCAGGTTCCCTAGTACCCTCCTCCCAGCTCCATGTCACCAAGACCGGGGCAGAGGAATTCTGTTGGGAAGGGGCCAGATGTAGGACTCTGTTTATATGAATATATGTCCTGGCCTCAGAGTGGACAGGACAGAATTAACACTCTACATGATGGCACTGTACCTATGTGGATAACTGTGTCCAGACATGTGTCCTCTGTAGGGACAACACTGAGGTCATGGTCTGCTTTTTCCCAGAATTTACCGCCCCTATCCTGTCTTGACAGAAGCCAGGACCCCTCCTCCCTCATTTCTATTTCACATCGTTCGCTCCCTTGAGTTTCTGTTCAAACATAGTTTGTATACATCTTCACTTGTGGCTGCTTATGAGAAACCCCAGGCTAGGGTCTCGGAGAGGAGTCTCAAGACAGAGAGCTCCAAAGGGAAATCCAGATTACATACTACGGTTCGGAAACCCAGCCAAGAGAGTTTTGTCAATGGCATGGGGTGAGGGAAGGCTCAGAAAAGATGTTCCAGGGCTAGGGATGCTGTGGTACAGTGGTAGACTATGTGCTGGGAAAACCCTGGGTTACATCCCCAGCACCGCAAGAAAAGCAAAACAAAACAAACAAACAAACAAAAAACACCACCCAGAAACACAAGGACTCATGATGTGGAACTTGGGGGTATCCTTACCTACATCCTACCAGAAGGTTGGAGACCCTTCTCAGGAATGCACCACAATTTGCTTCCAGGGTTCTTCTTCCTGTGGGTATGCAACTCTTCAGAAAGCAGAGAGTCTTTGATGATAGAATCCTGCAGGGGAAGGTCTGGAGACCAGAGCTCCAGAGACCAGGCTGAGTCCTTACTTTCATGGGACAGAGAAGAAGAAACGTGAGCAGTGAGTCTGTACTGGTGGCAGAGGCAGACATACATTTCTAGAATGTTCTTGAGCTCTGTTATGCTTGGCAGCAGATGTGAGGTCCGCTCAACTATCTTCTGAACTCGTGCTTTCCTCACGTATCGAAGGTTCAGCACTCCCCTGCTTTCCTCAAGGCCCCCAGCCCCTTCTCTGTTTTCCTAGTTCACACTCCATCTGCCAAAGGCTCCCAGTGTGCCCAACACTGGCTTCTAATATGGATGAGTCTCTTGTGCCCAGTGCTAAGTGCTTTAAATCACAGGTATATTAAATTCTCATTTACATGTGAGAAAACAGAAGCCAGGTTGGTGACTGTCGCCCTGCTCCTGTGCCTATCTGGGGTCTGATTCCTGGGCTGGCCGCTCCTGCAATTTGGGCTCTGAACCACTGTGCTCTTTCTATTTCTGGAGGCATGTTGCCGAGGAAGCCTCAGTATCTGAGGGAGGTAATAATTTGAAAAGATTTTGGATGTTTTAAAATGCACTTGACAGTTTATAAAACCTTGAATATACAATGTACAGCAGAACCTTCCCTCTAAGTCTGAGCAGTACAGGGCAGTCTGTGTTAGGAAGCCTTGCTCAGCATAGCATGTGAATGGCAAGCCAAGTGCTATCTATTCTCACTGGGAAACCGAGTCTCAGTTGAAGTGAGCAGCCAGAGATGGCCTAGAAAGCAAGAGCTGTGTCTTGTGCTCACTGACTACTTGCCGGGCTCTCGTTTTTCACAGAGCACCCTGATTTTCTCTGGAATGAACTGGCCTTTCAAAGAAGCTTTATTCAGTACAGTACTAGAAGCCCAGTGGGGGGAACTCAGAAATAGGATGTCAAAAAATACAAAGGGCTCAGGTTGCAATAATGCTGTTGGAATGTGCAACTAGGAAACATTCCTTTCTTCTCTGGAGAGCTGGCTTAGCCTTTGTGGAGGCTTGAGAATGAGGTGAGAAGAGCCCAAGAATGTTCAGAGGAACTGGAGATTGGACACCCAGGCCTGCTGCGTCCCAGGATGACCAGTAAACATGGGCCATTCCTATGGAAATGCTCCAGGGAGCCTAAATGACACCAGCCTGAGGAGTGGGGAGGTCCTGTCTTCCATATTTGATTTGTTCTTTTCTTATTTTTTTTCCTGTTTTCATATTTTTAAAGCTAAAGCTTTATTTTTTCATTTGCTATCTTGAAAAGAAATGAGTTCAATTATCCTACTGTTTCTCACCTAGAGGAGGAGATTTTGCCCCAACCCAGGAGTATTTTTGGTTGTCCTAACCAGGGACTCAGGAGGATGCTGTTGGCATCTAATGAGTAGAGGCCAGGGATGTTGTTAAATATCCCTCAATGCATAGGACAGATTGTCCAACCCAGTGTCAGGAGTGTCAAGGCAGTTAAGTACACTGAGCTCTTTGGAATTTCCCACTGAATTAACCCCCTAAGCCCAGATCAAGGCTGAGGAAACCTTAGGTGTTTTGAAGGTGAACAACGGACATCTCCTTGATGTCTTGGTGGAGAACTTCAGAAAAATTACATTAAGCCCTGATCTACAATTCCTTCTCCCCCGCACCCTCCAACACTTGCTGAGCCCCTGTCCTGACACACAGTCACAGGAGACTTCTGTTTTACTATACAACCCAATCATTGCACTATGAACTGTCATATCCCGTTCAGCATACTTCCTCGGGATAGAGCCACCCACTTGTCACTCAGTCTCTTAAGCACATTTCACGGACATTCCAGTTAATTGGAAGGAGACCAGCTAGACCCATCATCACCTTGTAGTTCTAGAATGAGCTGTGGGCTATATCATCAAGTAACTTATTTGTTTGTTTGGGTTTGCTTTTGTGGTACTGGACTCAAACCCAGGGCCTTGTCCGTGCTAGGCAAGTTCTCTGAGCTACATTACCAGTCCCCTTTTTATTTGATTTTTAAAAATACATTTATTTATTGTCTGGGGGAAGGGGTAAATGTGGAGATCAGAGGATAACTTTCAGGGGAGTCTGTGTTTTTCCTTCTACGATACAGGTCCCAGGTGTTGAACTCAGACTGCTAGGTTTGATGACAAGCCCCCTTACCCACTGAGCCATCTCTGGCTTTTTACTCTAAGACAGGGTCTCACAAAGTTACCCAGGTTGGCCTTGAAACTTGCTCTGGCTGGGCCTGCAGGAGAGAAGCCTTTGACCTGGACTAAGTCAGGCCCCCATTCTGAAGCTCAGTGCACATCTATGCTAGGAGAACATTAAATAAACCTACATGCTATGTGGTCTGTTTGTTAACATGTCCCTTGTAGCTCTGATTCCAAGAAATATTAATCCTTTGGTCTCGCCCTTTCGAGTATCTGGGATTGCAGGCCTGTCACCTGGCCCAGTGGGGCTACTATGCCTCCATTTTTCCAAATGAGAAAATAGAGACACTGGTTATTCATTATTTGTGAAATGAAGCAATAAAGCAATAAACTACACATGCACATGCACGTGCACACGCACACACACACTCTTTCTCAGCAAGATGTGCTGTATTTATGCTGAGGCTCGCTTACCAGCTGATCTTGTAGTTGTCAGGGTTGTGAGCTGGGAGGCTCGGGGAACTAGCATTTTACCTGGGCTCTGGCTGGGCCCTGAAACATCTATACAGGATGAGCCTTTCTTAATTAAGCTCAGTCCACAAAAACATAGAACAAACCAGGACAACTGTTCTAGTTTGCTTTTAATTGCTATGCTGCTAAACACAGTGGCCAAAAGCAAGGTGGGAGGAAGGGTTTATTTCATCTTAGATGTTTATAGTCTAACATGACAGGAAGTTAGGGTAGAAACTCAAGGCAAGAGCCAGGAGGCAGGAGAGACCATGAGGGAACTCTGCTCACTGGTTTCCTCTGCCTGGCTTATTCAGCTTGCTTTTTTATACAACCCAGGAACACCTGCCCAAGGGTGGCACTACCCACAGTGAGATGAATGCTCCCCCATCAATTGTCAATCAAAAAAAAAAAAAAAGAAAGAAAGAAAAGCCTGACAGATTTGCCTATAAGTCAATCTGATGGAGGCATTTTCTCAACTGTGTTTTCCTCTTTCCAGATTACCCTGGTTTGTGTCAAGTTGACAAAAAAAAACCAACAAAAACAAACAAACAAAAAAAACAAAACAAAACCTAAGCAGCACAATGGTATTGGGTCTGTTTGCTCAAACTATGTCTCTTGCAGTTCTAATTCCAAGAAGCATCATTCCATTTGCCACCACAAAGTGATGAAAGGTCCATGGTCAAGAGAATATGTAGAGAGGTGTGTGTGTGTGTGTGTGTGTGTGTGTGTGTGTGTGTGTGTGTGTGAGAGAGAGAGAGAGAGAGAGAGAGAGAGAGAGAGAGAGCAAACCTGAGGAAAACCTTGAACGTTTTTTCATCAGAAGCTAGCTTGCTCCTTTGTTTTTGAGACAGGGTCTCTCGTTAGCCCAGAGCTTGCCAAGCAGCCAGCAAGCCCCAGGGATTGCCCTGTCTTCACCTGTCCTGGTTTGTTTTCGATTGCTATAATATAACACTGACCAAAAGCACTTTGGGGGAGAAAACTGTTTATTTGGCTTCCAGTTCTGCATCACAGTCTGTCTCTGAGAGAAGTCAGGGCAGGAACTTACGGCAGGAGCTGAAGCAGGGAACATGGAAGGTGCTGCTTGTCCTGCTCATGCTCAGCCTGCTTTCTTAGACAGGCTTGGTTCACCTGCCTAGGGGTGATGCCACCCATAGTGGGCTAGGGCCTCCCACGTCCATCATCAGTTGTCTTGAAAATGCCCCACAGACATTGCCCACAGGACAGTCTGACAGAGGCAGCTCCTCAGTTGAGGTTCTCTGTTCCCAGGTGTGTCAAGTTGACAACAGAGACTGGCCATCCTACCCACCCCCCAGCACTGGGATTAGGAGACTGTGCCAAGTGCCCAGCTCTTTCACATGGGTTCCGAAGACTGAACTCTGTCCCTCATGTTTGTAAGGCAAATGCTTTTCAAGCTCTGCAATGCTTTAGATGAAGGAAAAGCTTTGGAACACAAGGTTTGTCAGAACCATCTCGTACTACCATTTCCCACAAACTCTGGAGGAATAAGTCTTCATTGCATGCCAAACACATATGTTCAAGGAGATTTTTTCTGAGGATCTTGAATTCCTCATGTGTATTTTAGACAATGTCGGGTGCCATAATGTTCAAGTCCCCAATGACACACAGTGTCCAGGTCCCCAATGACACACAGTGTTCAGGTCCCCAATGACACACAATGTCCAGGTCCCCACCTGACTTGTACATTCAGCATCTCCACTGTGAGTGTGTGGGAGAAGGTTCCTGCAGAAACATCTAGCTGTAGGCATCTGTCAGTTATGCTCAGCTGGGGACACAGGTGTGTCTGAGCCTTCTGTTGAGACATTCTTGGCCTTGGATATTCCCCATTTCTCACCATCTACTCCCAGGAGAAGGTCTATGTCTTTCCCCTGAAGGCAGACGCCCACAGCTGGCCTGATTTCTGGATGCTCTCTAATTGGTCCTCATGCTTTCATTAAGTCCCACCCAGATGCCCAGTGGAATATTAGGGAACAGAGAGTTGTCAGGTGAAAAGAATCAAAGCCTTTGATGGGACCACGACAGGCATAGGAAGTCAGCTGGCCTCCATGGAAGTCACTGAACCCAGTGTCTCATTCTGCAGCCAGCCACTGCTGCAGATGGAAGGTAGAGTCAACACCCTCCCCCCCTCCACACATGCACATGTTGCCCTGTTAGATACAGTCAGAAGGAAGCATAGACTTGTCTCTTTCCCACTTCTGATTCAGGCCACAAGGCAAACAAGGCCACCGCTGACAGTTACAGGTGTCTTGTATTTCCTGATGTTGGCAACAGGGGTTAGCAAAGACATGAGGTGTGTAATAATGTCCCTGTGGCAGGATGGCTTTTTATTGTGATGCCTGCTGCGCACAAGGACACTCTCACTTTTCTTCCTTGGTGGAACTAAGCAAAGGACAGCCTGGGATTTGTGTCCTGCTGTCAGAAGCAAGTATGGGCTTCCCTCAGCCGAGACTCTCTGGATGGCTGTCAAGACCCTGGCATAGCCCTCCTTCCTGGAGTAGGGATGCCTGCCAACAGCTCTGGCCATCCAGGTGTATGAGCAGCGAGCTGGATAGGACTAGCTCTCTATAAGCTGCTAGGACCACAGGATGTCCCTGACGAGTGCCAGCCAACTCCATACCCAGCCACAGGAAGAATCAGAACGCTTGCTGTGTTCCTGGCAGCCTGAGCTTCAGGAATTTGGCATCTGGGCTGCCCGTGGGAGAGGAGGCAGGCCAGACTGGGCTGGATTTGGCTCCATCTGTCTCCAGCTCCTATCTGGCCTTTTGGCTGTGAGGTGGGATGGGGGCCTATGCAGGGCCCTGCCTCTTTCAGTACCTGATCAACAGGAGACAGGATGACTGGACACTTCAGTGAGCAGGGTGGCTGTGGGTGGAGTGGGGCTTCCCCAGGAAACCATGGAGAAGGAGGGAGGACCTACAGTGGCCAAGAGCCAGAGACCAGGACACGCCATGCGACCCAGTCCTGGCAGGCGAGTCTAATTTCCACACCATGTCTTCACGTCTTCCTTCCTCAGCATGGCTGCTCCGAGCAGAGATGGATGTCCAGATAAACTCTACATGAAAACTCATAATCCCGACAGTCCCTGCCATTCCTGTCCATTCTCTTAAAGGTTAATCTGCTTTTCTCCTTATTAATGATGGGCCACAGCAATCTAGCTGGGTCTCTCCCATGTTTGGGTAGATTTAGGCTAATAGGCTATTTTATTTCCATGGCAACAGCTTCCAGTGTTACAGGAAGATAATTTTCCAGACAAAAGATTTGCGGGTCTTATTATACAGCACGATCTGACTGGGAAGGCAGGAAGACTGGGCCCAGGGGCTGCCCAGGACGCCAAAGTCTCACACACTCGGGCACCTGTTTGCCTCCAGCCTCCCAGTCCCCTGGGCTTGTTAAGGGGAAGCATTGTCAGAAACTGGCAGAAGCTGAATGAAGATATTCTTCAGAAGACAATGCCATAAATGTGTTTCCTTATCAACTAATGGGGCCAGAGCGACAAGTGGCTGGCATTATAGTGATTGCCACCACAGCAGGACGTCCACCCTTTCCAGTGAGCTAAGAGATGACCTTAAAACAGTTTTTCTACTTCCAAGGCACAGGGAAGGCAGGCTTGTGGTACATGTGCCAATCAGATATCTAATACTTGCTTCTACAGCCACCAGACGGGTCACAGGACAGACTCTGCTCTTGGAGAGCTTAGAGTCTATTGATATACTATAGGGTGAGTAGATTTTTTTTTTTTTTAAATAGAGAAAAGAGAACTGGGAAATGAGGGGATGGCTCCACCAATAACATGCTTGCTACGAAACCACAAGGGTCTCAATTCTGATCCCAGAACCCATATAAAAAAGCCAGACCTGGAGGTGTGAGCTTGGGGGTCCCAGCACTGGAGAGGCAACGCTAAGGAGATTCTTGGCTAGCCAGTGAGATCTCACACCAGTGAGATCTAGACAAACAAGAGATCCTAGAAAGAAAGAAAGAGGACAAGGAATGAAGGGAAGGAGGGAGGGAGGAAAAGAAGGATGGAGAAAGAATGAAAAAATAAGGGCTGTGGAGACACACAGACACAGACACACAGACACACAGACACACAGACACACAGACACAGACACACAGACACACAGACACAGACACATAGACACACAGACACACAGACACACAGACACACAGACACACAGACACAGACACACAGACACAGACACAGACACAGACACAGACACAGACACAGACACA
>NW_021604665.1:8561814-8566893 GCF_004785775.1 Grammomys surdaster | reverse complement strand
ACACAGACACAGACACAGACACAGACACAGACACAGACACAGACACAAGATTTCCAGTGCTTTCCAACCAGCCAGTCTACCCAAAATAGTGAGCTTCAAGTTCAGCGAAGGGCTCTGTCTCAAGAAGAAATCAGGTTGCCTTCTGCAATCCCGCCCTGCCCCGTCCCCGGCACATATGCATATATCCTTGCCTTATATATCCTTGCCTTATATACACATGAACATGTACACACATGAAAGGTAGAAGGCATTCTGTACCTGAAATCAAATGAACACACACACACACACACACACACACACACACACACACACGTAGAGCAGTGGTTCTCAACCTTCCTAACGCTGTGATCCTTTTATACAGTTCCTCATGTTGTGGCGACCTCAACCATAAAATTATTTTTGTTGCTACTTCATCACTGTAATTTTGCTACTGTTATAAATCGTAATGTAATTATCTGACATGCAGGATACCTGATATCCTTCAAAGGGGTTGTTTGATTCCCCTCCCCCACAAAGGAGTTGCAACCCACAGGTTGAGAACCGCTCAAATAGAGGAAAGAAACTAGGCAGTAACAGCATTTCATGATGTTACGATATCACAGCAAGGATGGAAAAAATACTAGGGGCCTGGTAGGTAGTTTGAATGAGAAGTTCCCTGTATCCTGGCCATTTGAATACTTGGTCCCTGGTTGATGGCCTTCTTTGTAGAGACTTAGGAGGCGTGGCCTTGGTGAAGAAAGTGTATCACTAGGGGTGAGCTTTGGTGTTTCAAAAGTCACGTTGTCCCCAGGTTGGTCTCTATTTACTGTGTGTAACTCAAGATGTGAGCTTCCAGCTCCAGGCACTGCCTGCCTTCGGCCATGCTTCTCTACTGTGGTCCCTTCGAGGACTCTTGTCCCTCCGAGACTGTAAGCCCCACCCAAACTCTTTCTTCTATAGACTGCCTTGGTCATGCTCCCTGCCCCCTCCCCAGAGCAATAGGAAAGTAACTAAGACAGAGACACTTGGGAAAGAATTCTTTTAGGAATGTTTGGAGGGCTTGTAAGAGAAGCCATTCCCAAGTTAACTAATCAACTAATGTGAATGTTATCTAGGGTTTGGGGATTCAAACAGGGACCAAATTGACTGACTCTATATTTATACTTTGATGGGGATAAAGATGTATTAATTAATATTTAGCATATTAATTAGATCAGTCCCCAGGGATGTTCTTAATGTGGCCAGAGGCAGAGAGATGAGAATTACCACCAGGACTCTTTCATGGGATTAGGCAAGATATGTACTGCACCAGGGGAAGCCAGTCTTCTTACGGACACTGTAGACTTACACGGTATTATGAGTTTTCTGGAAGGCAGCATCCAAATTGACTTAGGGAAGGAGAGCCATGCTGTAAGTTCCACATAATTAACCCCATGGTCTGGTGGGGCTCTGACCAGGAGCAAATTCTTCCCCCAGAGTCTCTCTCCCAGGACTTGTAGTCTAGGTAGAAGCTTGAAGCCAGGCAGGAGACCTAGATATAGGAAGCATCAGATGCTGGCCGCCACAGTGGCATCCCGGGGGCTGGAGAGCCCATGTGGCTGCTTCCAGAATGAGGATGGTACCCAGGGCTGTTAAGAGGATACACAGGGGCTGCTCTCCAGTATTGCTGTTCACCAGGGACACAGGACAGCCACAGGTGGGTGAACCAGAGACAGCTATGGGAGAAGCCATGGTTAGTGCACAAAAGGAACTGTACCAGCTCAGGACCCCAAGACCAAGTTCTCAGAACAAAGGAGATTTGTTAGTCCCAGAGGGACAGAGGGCAGGGAATAAGGAACAAAGACAAAAGATAGAGGAAGAGGGAGAAGGGGAAGAAGAGAGTGAGGAGAAACAGGGCCAAGGGAGGGAGGAAGGGGTATTTGTCCTGGATCACAAAGGACTGCTTCTGGATAGAGAGGAGACAGACATAGCACATAGGAAAATGGCAGTTTATAAAAGTACAAGGGGAAATCCCATGTTAGGATGAGGAGTTTAATTTTAATTGGGCATATTAATTAGGTGAGCCAAAGGGGGCTTTTGATTGCTGGACTTAATACTTCAATAGTTGGACCTTGATGGTCAGCCTCAGGGAAAGGAATTGGCCTAATAAGGGAATGGACTTCAGTGGCTAGCTTTAGGGATGTAATTAGTGGGTTGTTTTTAGCAAGGCAGAGGGAATCATGGAGAAGGGCAAGACCTACGAGAGCCATGCCTGCCATTCTCAAGCTGGCCAGGGTCCCTTTAGTGTGGAGACAAAGCAAATGGTGGCCTACATTCAGTTCAGTGATGAAGACTCTGCCACAGATCACCCCTTCATTAATTAATTTATTTATTCATTTTACATCTTGATCACAACACCCCCCCATCCCCTCCTCATAGCTCCTTCCCCTACCTCTTCCCTTCATCTCTGAGAAGGAGGAGGCCTCCCCAACCCCGGGTTCCAATCCACCCTGGTACCTCAGGTCACTGCAGGACTAAGTATATCCTATTGAGGTCAGACAAGGCAGTCCAGTTAGGGGAACAGGATCCACAGGACGGCAAGACAGTCAGGGTCAGCCCGTGGTCCAGATGGTGAGGGACCCCATGAAGACCAGGCTGCACATCAACTACCTACGGCCACAGATCACTTCTGTTAGAGATGCCCAGGATACCAACTCAGGTCGTTTTCTAAGTCCCACCAAAGACAGTCTGAAATAGCCTCTCTGGGGCGAGGTCTGGGAATCTGCATTATACCCAAGATGCCCTGGGACTGTTGCTAAGCAGGGTTAGGAGCAGCACAGGAAGGCCAGTCGCTGTCAGAGCTACAATCTGAGCCTTGTTCCATTCCAGCTGGGTATGAGAGAAGGGTGTGGGCACGCTCAAGGCTTCCCTTACCTTCTCTCTATTAATCGGCGGATCCCCATTAACACCCTCATTCCTCCCTTCCTCCGAAGTGCTCACTGAGGGACAACTCCAAGGAAATGAAAGAGTTTTGTTCTATGCTGCGGGAGCCCTGAGTTAAGAAGGATCCTGAGGCTGGAGGATGCCTGTGAGAAGGAAGGTGATGACCGGGTATCCAGTCTCAGGTTAGGGAAATAACAAGTGAGAAGTTACAGAGAGCCTTTCAGACCACCTAAACCAGCACAAAGCACCTCTCTCCTTGATCATTTCCATGAGAACACACACTACCCTCTGCGACCCTCTCGTCCAGTTTCTCTCTTGTATTTGCCCTGGTCTCTGCCTTGCTGATTTTAAGCTCTATAGGCCTTCTCAATATTGGGCAGAATAGGACCTGCCAAGCAGAGTGGACACATGGATGGAGACCAGAGAATGGAGGGGAGGTCAGTTGGGAGGAGGTTGATATGGCCACAGGAAGGTCATGAACTCACATGTGGATGGAAATTTCTGTCCTTTATGTGCATGTGTGTTAGTGTGTTTGTCAGTGTATGTGTCTTAGTTAGGGTTTCCAATGTTGTGAAGAGACACCGTGACCAAGGTAACTCTTATAAAGGACAACATTTAAGTGGGGCTGGCTTACAAGTTCTGGGGTTCAGTCCATTATTATCATGGAGGGAAGCATGGCAGCATCCAGGCAGGCATGGCTCTGGAGGAGCCGAGAGTTTGACATCTTGTTTCGAGGCAGACAGAAGACTGTTTTCAGGCAGCTAGGAGAAAGGTCTCAAAGGCACATCCTCTCCTCCCGCCCCCCAACAGTGACACACTTCCTCCAACAAGGCCACACCTATTCCAACAAGGCCACACCTCCTAATAGTGCCACTCCCTAGGCCAAGCGTATTCAAACCACCATAGTAGGTGTGTGTGTCAGTATGTGTGCATGTGAGTATTGGGGTTTTTTATGTCTGTCTGCTCTCTCTCTCTCTCTCTCTCTCTCTCTCTCTCTCTCTCTGTGTGTGTGTATGTGTGTTCATGTGTGTGTGTCAGTATGTATATATGTGTGTATGTGTACTATGCTTTGACTGAAGGTGATTTGTTAGCCTACATGTATGATAAATTAGCACAGAAATATGCCCACAGACACCTGCAAAGGGTCAGACCAGCTGGGGTGCCTGGAGTAAAGTGTTGGCCCGTGTTTGTTTATGTCAACGCCACTCCACTGTGAGTTACAGTGACACCACTGAGAGAGTCTGACAGAGTATTCCCAGCTCTCTCTGATTACTTCTACAATTTGAAGTGAAGCCTGCTTAAAATCAGAGAGGGACTTTAGGAGAAAACAATTCAACTTCACATCTTTTAATGCGGCCAGTAAGCAGGGTCCCCATTCCTTTCTCATCCCCCACTGCTGAGTGAGCAATGCTGACAGCCCCTTCTCCCAGGAACTCCTGGCACCCCGCACATCACAGCAGAGGTTTCTGCAAGCCACTGCTGCAAGGGCCAGTGTCCATTGTGACTGCAAGGCCTTCTCACCAGCTGTAGGCCACATACAAGGGCTTGTGAGCATTCAAATGGCCTCTGGTGACACAGAGATATGCTGTGGTGAGGGGCTAGAGGCAGCCTGTGGGACTGAAGTCACGGTGAGCATGTGCCATGGAAATCATAGCAGGAGGCAGTTCAGTGCTGCAAGAGAGGTCACCAGAGGCAGTGACAGAAATACCCTGCCTAACCCCTCCCTTCTGCCTCCTAGGAGATACCTTTCACCGGCCACCAAACCAGTAGTTTTCATTGGCCATATCTACTCTATAATCCACCTCCTAGTGCCCAACATCCAGAAGCTCCAATTTCCTATACCTAGCCTAATCTTTCCATGGACCCGGTAGCAACCATCAGTTACATCCAACCAGACTCCTGAAAAGCACAGCCTGCAGGCGTCCATCTCCTGTCTTATGGAGCAGGGCAATGGAGATTGAGACCTGTGGTGGCTTGAATAAGAACAGCCCCCTTGCTTAGTCATCAGAGAGTGGCACTATGTGGGAGGGATTAGGAGGTGTGGTCTTGTTGGAGTAGATGTAGCCTCGTTGGAGTGAGTGTGTCATTGGAGTGGGCTTTGAGGTTTCAAAAGTTCAAGGTGGACCCAAAGTCTCTCTCTCTCTCTCTCTCTCTCTCTCTCTCTCTCTCTCTCTCTCT
>NW_021604665.1:8492701-8561804 GCF_004785775.1 Grammomys surdaster | reverse complement strand
TCTCTCTCTCTCTCTCTCTCTCTCTCTCTCTCTCTCTCTCTCTCTCTCTCTCTCTCTCTCCCTGCTGCCTTCAGATCCAGGTGTAGAACTCTCAGCTCCACCAGCACCATGGCTGCCTACATGCTGTCATGCGGATAATGGGTTAAATCTCAAAAGCTACAAGTCAGCCCGGAGAGTTATCATGGCCATTGTGTCTCTTCCCAGCAATGGAACATTGACTAAGACAAGACCCATGAGAAAATAGAGTAGGATTGCCCACTGCTGTCAGTCAGGAGCCACCACCTCTAGATTCCCACATGTGGCTGCCCCCTCTTTCACCCAGGGAACAATCACCCCATGGGATCCACAAGTCCAAGGTTTCTACCACACTCCTGCTAAGTATGAAATGGTAAGACTGCTTTAGAGTGCTGTGCAACAGTTCTGATCAATCTAGCAATTCTCCTCACGGGTACTTACTCAAGAGCAATGACAATAGTTCACAAAAAGAATTAAGTGAGAATGTATATAGCATTGTCTTCATAACATCCATAATATATTAATAATCTTCATATGTTATTAATTATAATATAATTATAGATTATAATATATTATAAGATTATAATATAGTATAATCTTATAATATATTAAAAATATGTCCAGCTGTAGAAAAATGAAGAACAACATTATAGAAAAATGATACAATGAAAAAATACTTAGTCATGAAAAGGAATGCTACAGCTACATGCAATGCAAGCCAACGATTCTAAGTTAGACATAGAGAGGGACTTCCATTTTGTTTGCGTTTCTTTTACATAGAATCCAAGGAAAAGACAATCTCATCTCTGGGTACAGAGGTTAGATAATGGTTAGTGTTGGGGGTGGGCAGTGGCTTGGGAAAGACAGTAGGGAAATTAGTGAAGAAAGCATCCCACGTCTTGATCTGATCTCATAAGCGATGTTCCTTCCCTCACAGTCTCTGTTTCAGACAAAGCCTGATGGGAGGGTTTTTCTTTTTATTATAATGTATCGTGAGCTCAGGCTGCCTGAAATTCGCCTTGTAGCCAAGGATGCCTGATCCTCACCTCCGCATCCTTCTCCCCTCCATGCTGGGATTATAGGTGTATGCCACGATACCTTGTTTTATATTGTGCGATGCAAGTGACCCGGAGGCCTGGTGCATGCTGGGCAAGCATTCTACCAACTGCCAAAAGTGAGCTACAACCCCAATCCTAACCAGAAGTTCTGTCCAGCGGAGAGGATGCCAGCTGCAGTTCTCCACAGCAAACCTGACGCTTTCCCCAGCTTCCAGGCAGCAGGCAATGCCCAGTGGCTTCCTCTCCCACACACTCCTTTGGGTTGAAGTATTTTAAGTGAAAGTGGAAGCCATTTCTGAGTCACTCAGCTACTCCCCATGTCTACAGACTCATCTGCCCTGTTTGCTTTTCTGCTGCAAGTCTGCCTTTCATTTGGGAAGGTCCCTGCTGGGAATTTAGAAGGCTGGAGGGAAATTGAACACTCTGACAATGTCAAATTAGTCATCCTAAAAGAAGAGGCAGGCCAGAGGGCAAATTCCATAGTTCTCACTGTCAAGAAGGGCAGGATGGTTTCTGCTCAGCAGATTTCTTGTCTCCCCTTTCCTTGCCGTGGATTGTCACCCAGGAGCAGCAGATGGCATCTCAGGCAGAGGGTCCTGACAAAGGGCTGGAGCTAGAAAGCAGCCAGAAGCCCTATCACACACAGAACTCAGGGACACCAGACAGGCTCCAGGAAAATGGTTGATGGGTGTTTTACATCAAACTAAGTGGCCATAAATATTTAATAACACGGCCACTACTTTTAAATACATCACCTGCTACTTTTCAGTGGTCTCTTCTGGCTTCATTTAGATACCTTGAAAGGATCAGCAGGAAACTTTAACAAGCACTCTACAAGCCCTCTCTGCAGCACTCCTCCTGGCCACTCCCCCCCAGCCCATGTCTTGCTAATGCTCCCTGTGGTCCCAGGGGAGGCAACTCTTCCCACCTCACCTGCCAGTCCCAAGTCTGTGGCACAGGATTGCTGGAACCTAGTGTCCCCCTGCCTCAGATGCCATGCTACCATCAGCTGGGAGAAGATGACTCTTCCTGGGACAGCTGAAGTTTGGAAGTGTATAAAGTTGGGAGCCAAAGTAGCCATGCTTCCTCTATGAGGTGGGCCATGGATGGTTAGAGACACGCCAAACAGGAGGGGGGGGGGGAACCGCTTACAAGGCAAACAGGAGGATCTGTGTTCAATCCCTGAGCCCACGTTTAAAAGTATGCACTTGTAATCCCAGCGCTGGGGAGGTAGAGACAGACAGACCCCTGGGCTTCCCAGAAAGCAAGCTGTAGTGGTTTGAATAAAAATGGCCCCCATAAACTCCTGTGAGTATGCTTGGTCCATAGGGAGTGGCACTATTAGGAGGTGTGGCTTTGTTGGAGGAAATATGTTACTGTGGAGACAGGCTTTGAGCTCACGTCTGGCCAGTGTGTACACCTAGATGTAGAACTCCCTGCTAATTCTCCAGTATCATGCACACATGCTGCCATGTTTCACGCCTTGATGATAATGGACTGAAGCTCTCAAACTGTAAGCCAGCCCCAATGAAATGTTTTCCTTTGTAAGAGTTGTCATGGTTACGGTGTCTCCACACCAGTAGAAACACAAGCTAAGACATCAGCCTAGCTGAACTGGGTAAGCTTCAGGCCAGTGAGAAACCTTGTTCTAAAAAAAGGAGGCATCTGTCTCTGAGTTGAGGTTATCCTCAACCCTCTCCATGTACATGGACATGTGTGCATGCACTCCTGCCTCTGCACATAGGAATGGATCTGCACACATGCACACAAGGACGAGGACTAGGAATGGGAGACTCGGTTCCAGAGGATCTCCACTGAGCTGTAGGATCCTGGCCAAGGCCTTTATCTGGGTAGATTTAGTTCTGGTCTCTTCGTATGGTGACTACACAGGCTGAGTCTTTAAGAGCTTTTACATCAAAAGCATCAAGAATAATGATGAAAGGGAAAACTCATTAGAGCCATCTGCAAGTGTGAGGCTGGGACTCTTTGAGGTTAGGTCACATCAGGGTTTAAAAGTTAAGCAAAGTTTAAGAGAAAAACAAAAGCTGGTGTATTTATTTTTCTTTTCTGAGTGTGTCAGCATGCACAAGTTCCCATATGTGGGATAAGGTTACATAGTCAGATGTATGTGCTTATGTATGGATGCCAGAGGTTGGCAGCAGGTGTATTTCTCAATAATTGTTCTCCATTGTATGTTTTGAGGTAACTTTTTCACTGAATCTGAAGCTCAATTACTGGCTAGGCTGTCCAGCCAGCAATTTCAGGGTCTACCCGAGTCTCTCCCTGCAGCTCCTCTACCTGGTGTTGAGAGTGCAAGCATTTACCAACACACTTGGCTTTTTGCACGAGTGCCAGGAATCTGAACTCAGGTTCTCATGCTTGTAATAGCAAGCACGCCAACAACCTGGCTGTCTCTCTGTCCTACTCAGCTTTCTTAAGAACTAGGTTTGGGCAGTAAAACTTTAAGGTGGCTTATGAGTATGTGGTTTAGATTTAGGGATAAGAGGAACAAGGTTAAACCCAAGAGCAGGAACTTCCTGGCCCAAAGTTTAGACAAGCTGAACAACTGGTCCAAAGCTATTGTTGTAGGCAAGTACCAGAACCAGAACCAATCCAGAGACTTCCTTGCATTTAGTCCTTTTAAAAATCTGTTCACTTGTTCACATTTACAGCTTTTTCTGAAAGAAATGGCTGATTTTATTCTTACCTTACCCCCAGCCCACCCCCTTACCTTCCCCCTCACTGATCAATGTCTTCAATAACCCTGTCTTTTGAACTTTTAAATTCTCAGTCCTTCACCCTTTGCTTCCTTGGTCTCATGACCCCATGGCCACAAGATGGCTGCTGCAATTCTGGCAACACACGGGAAGTGACAGCAGGCATCTGGAGAGTTCTTTTCTCTTGAGACTCCTGTTGATATCTAAGAATCTTTTCACCAGACATTCCAACCCTGGGGACTGGGCCATCTGTGGATGTTCTTACCAATTCTGGGAAACACATCTGTATCCAGTGTTTTTAACTACTTCCTACTGGATGACTTTGCTGGCAAGAAAGGAGACAGAGGGAAGGTGACAGACATATACCAGTGTCTGCCACCCCCAAAAGTACCTTCTCATGTCACCTGGGCTTAAGGTGAAATGTTTTGTCTATAATCTAGATGTCATCAGCACCACCATGTAAAAGTCCTAAAGCTGACAGACCCCATAAAGCTGTGTTCTCTACAAAGGGTCATTGATACCCTTCAGGCAAGCATTAAGAATATGCAAATGGCTAGCCCCTAAAGAACTTTTTAAGGTAGATTCTTCTTGAGGATGGAGAGATGGTCCAGCAATTAAAAGTACATACTACTCTTCCAGAGGATCTGAATTCAGTTCCCAGACTCCACATCAGGTGACACCCAAACAGCCTATATCTCTAGTGTCATGGGATCTGATGCCCCCTTCTGGTCTTCACAGGCACTCACACACGTGCCCATAACCACACATAGACACACACAGATGCATATGAATAAAGATAAAGTAAGCCTTCAAAATAGGTTCTTCTGGATGCATCCTACAACTTCAAAACCATAGAAGCATTATCTGGGCAAACTGTGTGTCTAGAGACTGGAAACTATACTTTACCCTCCTCCAGGGCAGGTATCTCTGACTGCTCTGTGCCCCTACCCATCAGCCTGATTGTTTCAGTTGGGGTTACTATTGCTGTAACAAAACACCATGACTAAACATCAAGCTGGAGAGGAAAGGGTTTATTTGGCTTATACTTTCATATTGTTATTCATCATCATGGAAGGAAGGCAGAATAGGAACTCAAACAGAGCAGGAACCTGGAGGCAGAAGCTGATGCAGAGGCCATGGAGGGGTGCTGCTTACTGGCTTGCTTCCCATGGTTTACTCAGCCTGCTTTCTTGTAGAACCCAGGACCACTAGCCCAGGGATGACACCACCCACAATGGGCAGGGCCCTCCTCCATCAGTGACTAATTTTAAAATGCTTTACAACCAGATCTTATTGCAACAGCTTCTCTATTGAAGTTCCCTCCTTTCAGATACGTGTGTGTGTGTGTGTGTAGTCACATAAAACTGGCCAACCAGCACACTGACCTCCATATCTGGAGCTCTTTCACTCAAGTGACCAGGTCTCTCAGTGATGTGGATGTGAGTGTCTGTCCAATCACAGTGTCTGGATCTATCACTCAGCCCTGAAAGGTGGCACAGAAACCTGGCTCCATCTCTGACTTTTCCAAGTCTGAGGTGTGTGCTTTTATGTCGTGCTGAGTTTGACTCCAAAGTCTCATCTATGATGAGTGCATATTTTACCACAGATATACTCCAGCTCCACCCCAAGGCCTTGACACAGTGTTTACAAACATCTGCCTATAGTGCTTACCATAACTATAGCTGACAGAGACCGCAGCAGCTTGAGAGAAACACTCTGACATGTTGGAGGAAGCAGGCCGATAAGTTGAGACTGTTTGGTTGCAAGAAATGGGAAAAACTTCAAGTCGATTCCCTGACAACAGGGGCGGGGGGGTAGGGGGAGGAAATTTCACTGATTGGATACTGTAAGCAGCTTCCTGTAGCTACTGTAACAAAGCACCAAGCACTGCATAGCTGAAGCAACAGAAAGGTCTTGTAAGCAGCTTTCTGTAGCTACTGTAACAAAGCACCAAGCACTGCATAGTTGAAACAACAGAAAGGTCCTATTTCACAGTGCTGGGAGCTAGAAGTGGAGATTAAGAGGTGGATAGGGTGATTTACTCTGATGCCTCTCTTCATGGCTTGGGTAAAGAGAGAATTCTTTCCCTATGTCCCCGTGTGGATTCTCTGTGTGCATACAAAGAGGCACAGGTCTCCTTGATGTCTTGGTGTTGTCTTCTTTTTATCTTTTTTTCAACCTTTTTCTTTCCTGTCTTTTGTTTCTTCTCTTCTTTTCCCCCTCCTTTCCCAATATTCTCTTCTCAACAGGGTCTTACTGTGTAGCCCAGGCTAGCTTCAAACTTGTAACCCTCCTCTCCTCACCTCCCAAGTACTGGATTGCAAGTGTGTGCCACCAAATCTGGCCATCTCCCTGTCATATCAACCACTCTATTGACCCCATTAACTCCATTATCTCTTTAAGACTTGTTCTCTGAATACAAGGACAACCCAAGTTCCCAGGGATTAGGACTTGGATGTGTGAATGGGTATGAGGGGGGATATCCAGCCCACAGCAGCCTCACAGGTGTGTCATTGACTGCATTATCAGGGTGACTGTCTTAGTTATGGTTTTACTACTGTGAACAGACACCATGACCAAGACAACTCTTATAAGGACAACATTTAATTGGGGCTGGCTTACAGGTTCAGAGGTTCAGTCCATTATCATCAAGGCAGGAACATGGCAACATCCAGGCAGGCACTGTGCTGGAAAAGCTGAGAGTGCTATATCTTGATCAGAAAGCAGCCAGGACAAGACTGGCTTCCAGTCAGCTAGGATGAGGGTCTTAAAGCCCACACCCACAGTGACACACCTACTCCAACACGGCCACACCTTCTAATAGTGCCACTCTCTGGTTGGAGCATATATAAACCATCACAGCAACCAAACAGGTCTTGATGGGTGCCAGGGTGGCATTAGGGTTCTTTCTGGGGTGGGACTCAGTTTTCACAGTTCCTGTGCACGAGGGAGGAGAATAACAAAGGCAGCAGAATCAGAGAGCCTCAGAAGAGGCTGCTGGGAACGAGGGTGGCCTCCATCAAGGAGCCATAGCTTAACTCCTGCTAATTGCTCCTTCTAGGATCCCAGGCCCACTGTGGTCAGACCTTCCAGATTTGTGGGAGAAACAAATCTCCCTGGAATATCGGTAAAGTTCTCACTTTTTAAGAAGGCTGCCCCCATCAGACGAACTCTGTCTACCAGCCCAACCTATCCGGTTGATAGATTTTTGCTTGGGTAGAGACCCTTCCCCTGTGATGGGGTCCACAGTGGGTCTATTATATTCTTGCCCCCAGCAAGATTCACACAGTCAGGAGGCAGACAAGTGGATTAATTTTAAGCATTCTATGCATACTTACGCCAGTGGAGAAAGGCCATTATCTCTAAGGTTTGGTAGTTTTTATGGTATCTTCATAAGGATAGGAAAAGGGTCATGGGCTCCTTAGAAGAAAATGGCTGTATGTTGGGGAAGATACGTGGGCAGATACACTAGTGAACGGCAAGCTTTGTCTAGGGTGGTGCCACTAGATATACTAGTAAATGGCTGGCTTTGTCTAGGCGTGATGTCATCAGACACACTAGTGTATGACAAGCTTTCGCTAGGGATGGTGTCACCTTATATTCTACTGTCACTGGAGCCAGTGGTCAGAAATGAATCCTGAGAACAGTGGGATATAAACTTTCACCCTGCCTTTATCTGCACCTCCCCCACTTCTCCTAAAGAATAGGGTGAGAGAGGATAGAACCTCAGACCTAATTGAAAATCCTCCTGGTTTGGCAGTCTCTCTTCTGATTGGTCCTTACTTTTCACCTATTTTGCATATACACAGCAGCCACTTACTAAGCCTCTAAACCCTCCTGAACTCTGCCTTTCTTGGCACCTGAGAGTTTTCCCTCATTTCCCAACTGACTCAGTAAATCTGTGTGCCTGGTAGAAACAAGGGAGAATCGGCAGCACCTGATAAGCCTTACCTTCTCTGGCTGGCAGGGAAAGGATTTGGGACGGGTGAACGCCTTCCATCAGGTATGATTTTAATGAGGTGGTTTGGAGACTGCTAGCTGTAATTTGGCACCTTGTTCAAAATAAGCATTGCACCAAAGAAGGGTGTGTTGAGGGTGGCCTTGCCTGACCGCCTTCTGTGCTCCGCTGCCAAGCCTCTCTGCTTCCTTCTCTTTCCAGAGGGAGCATTCCCACTGGCCGGACGGAAGGACAGATGCTGAGTCAGCAAAACTGTGCTCTGCATGGGCTGAGCCACGGAGATCCCTGGAACAGGGTCTGACTGCAACTTGCTGACTCCCTGAAGGAGTCGAGATAAAGTCATTCATGACCCTTTGGTGCTGGTGGAATTTGTATTGCCAATGGCAGGCAACTTGGGACAGGTCTGGAAAAGCAAGACTGAGATGAAGAAGGACTAAGCTGGAACCCAGGGAACTGAAATTAGACATCTGGGGACAGTGTGGCTCTGAGAATCTGCAGGGAAGTAACAGGTCTCATCAGATTGAATGGCAGCATGTCTGTCACGGTGGGTTTCTGAGTCTATCTTATCAGCCATTCATCTTGTCTTCCACTCTCCTTTCTTCGGTCCCCAGGTATACACATATGTACACACACACACACACACACACACACACACACACAGGCATTGAAGGCATTCAACCAGAACACCCTGGCATTTCTTACCTGACTGGCTTGCAGATCAAAGTTTGGTTTTAGTGTGGGGCAGGGACTGGGAGCTTCCTCCTGTCTTCTTATTGAGGTACCAAACTCCCAGCACACCATTTGAAGTGGCTGCTTTTGTACTTAAGTCTCCATCTCAGATGAGCTGGCACCCTGGGAAACTAGCTTTATCATCTGTTACTAGGAGATATAGCAGTGTGAAAGGGAGGAGAGTAGGTCATATGCATAGTAGAAAGGCTAGCTCTCTACCCAATTCGGCTACTTTGGCACACACCTCCAGCTACATCTATCTATTAACTTGTAGCTATCCGGATGTTACTGACACAGTGAGAATCAAAGAGATCAGTGGGGACAGCTGTATGGAGAAATACATTAAACCACACCCACTGAACTATTGTGCTGTTTGAATCTATTCTAAAGACATGGTAAGACCCATGAGGATTATCTCTCAGTCAATCAATCTGGCCAGGGTTCCCAGAACATTTGTGTCATTGGTAGTTCAGTGTAAAACAGAGAGCAGCAGCTACAGAACAGTGACTTACAAGCTCTGACACTTCTTCCTAGCTGCCAAACTCTGCAGACCTGTTTCCGTGACTTTTATTTCCTTTTTTTCACTTTTATGATTCATTCACCCTTTACAGTCTACGGTGTCTTCTGACCTTTCTCAGTCATTGGAATAGATTTATGAGACGCCTGTCACGTGCCGGGAAAGTTGAGCATAGCAGGCAGCAGTCTTGCTTTTGAAGGGTCCCGGTATTGCACTATGGCGGAGGGGAGGCAGAAGAAATTGAGCAAGTCATTGGCAGTTAACTGTGGGCCCACCCAAGAAGCCACATTAAAGGTGGAGTTTAAATGTCAGGAAGGAGCTAGCTTAAAGACTGGGGAAGAAAATGGTCTAGACTAGTAGCTTACCACTGGGGCAATTTTGTCCCTCCTTCAGGATATCTGGCAGGGTTTGTATTTGTCTTTGGTTGTCACAACTGGGGATACGAAGGGGCTGATAGTGGCATCTAGTGAATAGAAGCCAGGAATTCTGACTGAATTCCCTAAAATGTACAGGACACAGGATGCCCCTCTACCCCTATGCATACCCAATACAGAATTGTCCAGCCCTCACTGCCAAGAGAACCAAGGGTGAAAGATTCTGTAGTGGACAAGAAAACACACTCAAGTCAGGCAAGGAAGAAGAAAACTTCAGGAAACAAAGAGGAAGGGGGCTGAGTGTGCGTGTGCGCATGATCCCCTGCTATAGCAGTGCATACCACCCCAAAACTCAGCAGCTTAGGACAATGAGTGTTCATCTTTGGCATGCAGGGCTCTGTAGTCCCCTGGACTGACCCTTAGTGCATCCTCCCTGTACTCCTTAAACAAACAGCTAACTGAGGGTGGACTTGGTTCTGATAGACCTAGAAGTACAAGACCTACAGTGCAGACCCCAGCACTCCTACTTTTCTGCCTGTGTCACAACCCTAAGGAAGAGCCAATGAAAGTGTCACAACTGACTTCTAAGTCCACACATAGAAGTCCACTCTTGTGTATACATCCAGAGTAGGGCTATTCTGGAAGCTGGAGAGCAAGTCTGGGAGCCATTCTCTGGGTGTGAGGATGGGGAGAGGAGTAGGAAGGGGAGCATAGGCTGGTGCAAATCAGGGAAGCATGGATTGTGGATTGCACTGAAGGTTTGTGGGAAGGAAAGCCACTGGGTAGGTTCAAACTAAGGAATTACACAGCCAGATTTACACTAGAGAATTATACAGTCCCATCACACCCAGTGCTTACAAATGGCTGCTTTGTGATGAGGGAATGTATGAGCAAAGGAAGACAGAGAGACCAGTTAGGGTACGTTGCAGTAAACAAATGAGAGAAAGTTGCCTGGGATCAGGGTGGGGGTGGTGGAGATAAACAAAGGCACAGGTTCAGCATTTCTTCCAGGATAGAATCTTCTAGGCATCCTGAGAAACATGAGATTCAAGGAAGAGGTAAGCAGTGTGATCCTTTAATCTTGGGTTTTCTAGGCTCTATTCTCCTGGGTTAAATAAATCTTTACTCTTTGTTTGTTGGAGTTGGAGTTGGGGATTGAGACAGTCCCTTTATACAACCCAAGATGGCCTCTGACTCTTGATCCTTCTAAGTTCTCAGCCTCCTAAGTTCTGGAATTCCAGGTCTGTGCCATCACATCGGGCCTGAACCTCTACTCTTTATAAGCTTCCCAGAGTGTAGCATTCAATCATAGCAATGGAAACGGACTAAAACATTTAGCTAAGAATTTTCTTTTAAATCTGGCCTTGATATACTGCGCTAGGTGAGTTGAATACCATTTTCTGAAGTCAACAACTAAAGAATGTATTGGGGGGAGGTCTCAGTCTTCTCATTTAATTTAACTGTGTCAATAACTCTATCCAGAGGCACTGGTTTTTTGTTGTGGTGGTGGCTGTTGTTTGTTTGTTTGTTTGTTTGTTTGTTTTATCTTCTTTCCTCAGAGCAGAAAAGAGAGAGAGTTAGAGAAGCAGCGTGTGGCTCATGGATCAGCCAATAGAAGATCAAATGGGATTAACACCTAATTAGTCTGTACACAGAGTACATCACTGCAGACTCGCTTCTCTTCCCAGGCCTGGAGGCCACTTAAAAGCTTCTTCATTTTGAATACTTTTTTTTTTCCTAGCTAATTCTAGTATTAGCCATTTACATAGGATGCAGACATTAGGTTGAAAGCAAAAAACCTAGACTGGTTTCCAGCTTATCCACCAATGTGTGTGTACAATCCGTCACAGTTGAAAGTGTGCTTCCAAATGGCTCTAGCCCATGACTTCTGCCCCCAGGAGGCTGTGACTCTATGTACCCACCTTTCTCTTCCAATTTTTAAGGTGGAAGCTTGCCAGGTAGTCACAAGTCTCTGACGGATGTGAGAACAGCTGTTGGTTTTCTGTTTGTTCAGCCTTTTAGTTGTTATGTGGGAGACTGCCAAGTTCTCTGCATGCTGGATAAGAAACCAGCTATGCCTTTCAAAAACTGATTATTGTTAGACTTTTATATCTGCTCCTGTCTCACCCATACACTGGGCAGAGAGACTCTGCTCATTTCCCCTCCACCCAAGACCGTACAGCAAGCACCTCCTTGCACATGAAATAGGCCAAAATGCGATGCGGGGATCACAAATGGTCGTGAGAGCACAGGTCCACTTCATGTTGATTTTCTCAGCTATAAATGAATTGCATAATCTTGCCACAATCCCTTTAAGTACATAAACACCATGACAGTGAGGCATGGGGGACTCCTTTGGACTTCACTCACCAAGCCACAAAGACTATTGATATACATACAGTTGTCCAACTCAACAGCCATTCTCCCCATGGAGTTTTATACATAACAGTACATGTGACAACTGGGGACCTCAGTTATTAATTGAAGTAGTCCTCCTAGGGGCTAAGAAAGATAGGAAGGACAAGAACGAGACCATTTTCTTTAATGTTCCTAGTAACAACATATTCTTCAATGTATTCATATTCAATTCATATTCAATTTATTGATTTTTAGATGAGTCACGACTGCACACATGGTGACTTGTTTTGATGACGTGAAAGCAAAGTATTATTCAGAAAAAGAAAATTAAACAACTTCTTGGTGACATAAAAACATGGGAGGGTGACTTAGCCAGGGTTCTCTAGAGTCACAGAACTTACGAAATGTCTCTCTATATTGAGGCAATTTATTGTGATGACTTACAGTCTGTAGTCCAATTAACCCAACAATGGTCAGTGGTGAATGGGAAGTCTAAGAATCTAGTAGTTGCTCAGTCCCACGAGGCCAGTTATTTCAACTGATCCTCTGTAGAAGTAACTTCCAACAGATGTGCTGACAAATAAATGTAGGCAGTCAAAGAAGAGTGAATCTTCTTTCTTCCAATGTCCTTATGTAGGCCTCCAGCATTAAAGGTGTGTACCACCATGCCTGGATCTGGGACTTGCTTGTCCCAGGCTGACCTTGAACTCAGAGATCTCCTTGCCTCAGTCTCCTGGGATTAAAAGCGTGTACTACCTTGCCTGAGCCTAAACGTTTCAAGGCCATTATGCCTCAAGATCTCCATGCCAAGATCCAGGTCAGAAACGTGTGTCTTCCAGCCTCATGATCTGGATCACAGGTGACCCCTCCAATTCTGGATTATAGTTCATTCCAGATATAGTCAAGTTGGTAACCAGGAATAGCCATCACAGAGGAAGAAGACAGGAAACTCCAAAGGCGCCATTTTGGTTCCTTACACTTCCATTTCATACAGCTCTCTCCACCAAGGTAGAGCCTAGATTATTTTCTTCTGAAGTATGTTTGCCCCTCTTAAAGGCCACATGCAGTGACATCTGGTAGTCTGGCCTGCTCGCAGTCCCCTTGGCATTGACCCAGTGACAGCATCCTTGTTCTCCATAGGGAAGCTATGACCCATGCCTCTCATCCCTTAAAAATCGCATGGAATTAGCTCCACCTTTCTTGGCTTTCTAAGAAGTCAGTGACCAGTCTGATCAACAGACATATGCCAACCCAGATATGGGAATGTGGCCAATTTGAACAGTAATCAGGCCTGGGATTTTAAATGGCTGGGCGTGGAAGGGAACTGTGCCCACTGGGCCAGTCACTGGCAGGGTCCCAACCTTACAGCTATCTTACTAGGAAACAGCTGGGCTGCCTTGGACTGACCTCTTTGAGAAAGAGGCTAAGGAAGGTGTGCATGTGTGCCTGCCAGAGCTTTATTTAAACAGTGATATCAGAAAGTACGGGCCAGAGTGGAGAATTGAGAACAGTAAGAAGCAAGGCAGAGTGTATGAAGGAATAGGCGCTGCTTGGGTGAGCCGGAGACAGTAGGAGAAGAATGTAGACAGTGAGCAGAGATACCCACCCAGAGATAGTAATTCAGTTTTAAATCTCCTAACTCCGTAGCTCCCCGCAGGGGACTTTTCCTAGCCCTCTATAGACAGAACAAGATCCTGTAACAGGATAAGCCCCCAGGGTGATGATTGTAGCTGCTGCAGCTAGGAGCTGTTGAGAGTCTCTAAAAACACAGGCACTGCGCTCAGAGCTTGCCTGAGGATGTGGCGGGGGCGAGGATGCAGCGGGGCATCAGGTAGGAGAGAGCCTCCTTGTCCTGACTGGCGGCTACTGTTGCAGGGTCTCTTGGTTTCTTGTTTAGGGAAGGAAGCAATTTGGTTGAGAGATGTATACAGTTTATTTAACAAATGAAGCAAAGCAAACACTTCAAAGAGAGACCGGAGTGGGGTGTCCAAGGCAGTGAGCCACTCAGTGGCTTTTGCATTATAGATTTTAAAGACATCTTCATGAATTGTTATGAGATGGGTGGCATAATCATTTCCCCTCCCAAATCATAGTCAACTATGATCTTTCTTTCAGGGTACTGCTGTTCTTTGTACCCATCAAAGCAGGGAAGTGCCAAAACCACAATTCAAGTGATATATGATAATGTCCAGTGTCTCGAAAGTGCAGAACCGTTGTCAGTGCACACATGGGAGGATGATGCTCTTGTGCCTCAGTCTCTGATGTATTCACAGCAGCCTAAAGCTTAAGGATGCTTAGCCACAAACATTCTGACCATCAGAGGACACAGCTACCAAGATGCAGCTGCAGTTTCTCTGTTACTTCTCAACTAACCCCTCACCAGCCTACATTGCCATGACACAGCTTGACTCAGCTCGATCTGCCCCAGATGATAATTTGAGGCTTCATTTTGCCACTTGTACTGAGAAGAAATATAATGACTAGATGGGGGCAGATTCTGTAATGAATGGTTGTTAAGTCCCTCTCTGGGACCTATTACAGACTTTATAGAGTTTTTAAAAGATTCATGCTGGAACAGTGGTTCTCAACCTGTGGGTTATGAACGCTTTGGAGTCCATGACCCTTTCACAGGGTTGCCTAAGGCCATTGGACAACACAGATAATTACATGACTCATAACAGTAGCAAAATTACAGGGATGACGTAACAACAAAAATAATTTTATGTTCAGGGGTCACCGCAATATGAAGAACTGCATTAAAGGATCACAGTATCAGGAAAGCCGAGAAACACTGCACTAGAAGAACAGTGAAAAGACCCATATGACAGAAACTCCCGACGGGCACATGGGTGGGTGATAAGCATGGGGAGGAGGCTGTCAGAGCTCCTGATGGCAACACTCTTCCAGGGAGGGGATGGCCCTTTCCACTGGGACTTGCAAATAAAGATGCCCAACTGTTCGTTCCCACCACTAGACGTCTAGAGCTTCCCTGATTTCTCTGCTTTTGTCCAAAGCCTCATGTCTACCTTTCTGTCAGTGTAAGACTCTTCAAACATAGTTTATTATTCCTTAATTTGGTCTCTAAAACAAACAAACAAACAATCAGGGTCTCATATAACCCAGGCTGGCTTTGGACTTACTGTGCAGCTGAGGATAGCCTTAAACTCAGGCTTCTCCTGCATCATCTTGAGGGCTGCCATCCCAGGTGTATACCACCACAGCCAATTTATACAATGCCAAAGGTCAGACACCAAAGATCAAATGCCCGCTTTTGTGAGCTCCCGAGGCAAGAGCGCTGCTGACTGAACCATAACTCCCAAGATCTCAGTCTGGTATATTGACTCGTTCTGTCACTTGTCACCAGAGGATTCTGGTTTGTGCAGGGGTATAGACAAAGTTGTCCTTGCACAAACCAGCGCCATCCCTTCATCTTATTTCCAGACTCTATCATTAGTGGAGGCGTCTGGGAATTGTCACTAAGTCATACTCTCTCTGTGATGCCAACTTGAACAGATGAGAAATGTGCTTCTGTAGCTAACATGAGTGAAATTCCGGGCCCTTTGTTACTGGGCGATGTTCCTACTCACGAAGCACATTTCCAGGTTAATCTGTTAGAATTACATGGTTAATTGCTTCATATTTTCAACTCATGTTACAGGTTCTATGAGTTAGAGAGAAGTATCATGTCATTTCCCACATGGAGGACAAACTCCCAGAAGAACAAGACACACAGAAAATGGCTTCATCACTGGTATTAATGGCCAATGATAATTTGCAGCTAACTCCTGGATATACCTAAGTTATAAAAAAGCCAAAGATCATGATAAGGATGGACCATGCAAGGCTCTATGGGAGGAATGGTGGGGGGTGAAGACAGAGAGGCACCCCAAAGTTCCAGTCTAACTAAAGTACACTGTACTCACTAAAAGCAGAGGCCAAAGATGCAGCTCAGTGATAGAGGGCTTGCCTTTTATGTAATAAACACACACACACAAGCTAGTAAGTCAAATGAAGTTACAATACTGAGTAAGAAAAAGAAATATGCGCTAGAAGTAAATCTTGTGCCAGCCGCAGAAAAGCAAATTCAGCTAGAGGGGTGAGATCCATGGTCATAGGTAAGAGTGCTGTATACCATACAGGAGAGCTGGGTGAGTCAGTGGTGATGTCATTCCATAATTATTGAAAGGGTACCAGGAAAGGCAGGGCATACTGCCATTACACCCCAGTGTAAATGTTGAGTTGACAACTGGAAATGGACATTTGGCTGAGGATCAGCTGGAACTCAGGATCAGCAGCTGAGCCTGTTGAAGGTGTCCTGATAAGTTGTAATAACAGAAACAAGCAATGGCCATTCTTTGTGAAATGAGTTTGTGTATGTGACATTAAGCCTTTTATTACCCATGAAGGAAAGTGGTTACAGCACAAAGTCATTACCAAATCTAGCTTGAGGATTTCACACAATTCTAATGGGTTGGGAAATGGAGTACTACCTGGCTGGGTCTCTCAGGAGCATAGAGTCTCTCAGGAGGTTATAGGCAAAGTATCAGCCATCTTGTCCACGGTCATACAGAGGCATGACTGGGACTGGAGGGCCATGTCCAGATGGCTCACTCTTCTGACTGGTCCTCTGTGGTCTGGGAGCTTTGGTCTTTCATTGCAGTATTTGAATGTCATTGGGGGCACAGGAGGTAGAAAGTTCAGTGTTGGTTATGACACAAACTTGGAAATCTTGTTCTTACATCTCTACAAGGCATGCCTATTCAGTGTGGGAGCAGAAGCAAGATACCAGTGATTTCTCCATCTTATAGAAGTGGAATTGGAGGAATTAAATAAATCTTCTCCACTTTCCATAACCCATAAGTGGGAGAGCTGAGATTTGAACTCAGGTCTGACCACATTGGGAACCTTTCCATTGTTCTGAGTCTCTCTCTGTCTCTCTATCTCTGTCTCTCTCTCATCTCCACACATTCTAACATAAGTCAGTTTCCTCCATAGCAGTCATGACCTGGGAAGTTGCCAGGCCTGGCATTGGTAGATCATTTATAGAATAGCTGTTTGTGAATCACGGAGTGAGACCCCTTTTCACCTTCTTTCTTTCGCAGGAAGTGCCTATATCCTGTCATTTTCCTAATGAGGGTACTGGGAACTAGCTGTGGTAACAAGAGTAGACCAAGAAAACTGTCTTTCTCTTGTGCACTATCAAGTTCTCGGCTTGGGCTCCTGTAACTCAAGATGAATTTACAAGGAAGAAGCACATACTAACTTATCACGAGGTTTAAAAGGCATGGGAATTCACGAGGCAATGAAGACCTAAAGAAATGGCTTAGTCTGCATGTTCTTACACTTGGTGTGGTGAGGAGTGAAGAGTCACGGGACGTTGACAGTACGGTGAGGGCAGAAGCTATCGCAGTGATCTGGGGACAGTATAGACTGCTGCTACTGATGTTTCAAAGTCCCCTGTAACAGAGCAGATGGGGGCACTGGGAGGATATCCATCACCTTAAGGGTTGTAGGACCAGCTGCACAGGAAGGTCAGAGAATCCTTCCTGTACCCATCATTGTCCAGCCCTTCAACTTGACATGTTCATTTAGGGGTCATAAGCCTTGAATGCTATCTAGAGTATCTTGGAGCTGTTGGGTAACAGTCTGGGGATACAGAGGCAGGAAGGCCGAGGAGTAGATTTGGGTGCTCCCATCCTGACCTCACCCTGCAGGAGTGGCCCTTTCAGGGACTACCAAAGGTCTTTGGATGTGAAGGGAGGAGGTTGGACATCGCGCTGCTTAACTTGTCTTTCTGTCTGAACATTTCCCTTTTGTTGTTTTTCAGAGCTGTGCATTCCCTGCGCACAGCTCTTTACAGCTTTTGAAGGGTGGGACCTGGGTAGAAGCATTTATTTTGGAAGAACTTTAGACCTGTAGAAAACTGGTCAACCATGCAGCGATGGAAGGCCATACACACAAGTGTATATGAGCAGTACAAATAGTAACTGATGGGGTAAATATATGTTATATTTTGTATATAAGATATACTATTACACACACACACACACATATATATATTTTTTCCCCAGGGGGCAAGGACAATGGATTTGGGAACAGTTGGGGGAAGGTATGAAAATGCTCACAATCCATTGTAGAAAATTCCCCAAGACTTAATAAAAGATGAGTTTAAAAGTTATAGGAATGAAGCCCAAAATAACTTCCCGATGCCTTTACCCAGATTTCCTGTTTATTCATACTTTGTGACATTTGTCTGTGGTTGGGAACGGGAAGGGACAGAATGAGGAAAGGGACAGAGGGGTAGGTCTGTTATCTCTAAGTATTTCAATGTTTATTTCCTAAGAACAAGTCTGCTTACATTAATAACACAATTACCCAATCAGAAAATTAACATTCAAGTAAACTCCGCTACCTAGTCGGGCCACCTCTCCCGTGCTGCTGTTTGGTTCTGTGACAGTTCCACACCATGCCTTGCTGTTTGTGATAGGATCAAATCTTGCTCTATCTCCCACCCCACCCCCACACTTCTAGTTGTTCTGACTTTGGTAGGTGGCCTATAGCCGGGTCTTCAGCATTCCCTTTCTATTTGCTACCTTGGCATTTTTCACAAATGCATGCAGGTTCCCCTTGTCCGACTGAGTGCTTTCTCATCATGACATCTGGCATTGGGGGTGGAAATGTCCCAGAGTGGTGTGTTTAAGAGTACGACCTCTGTAGTCAGGGGTCACCGTAAGTTTGTTGACTTAAAGGAGTCTTGTTTCTTGTGGTTATGATGGAGCCCAGGGTCACTACACAGGCTGGAACAAACTCTGAACCACTGAGCCTGAGTTTTCTAACTGTAAAAGCAATGTTGAGGCTTCCTGGTAGTGGTTTATTTGAGCAGCAATGTCAGGACAGACACATGAGGAGGTCGGCCTGGTGACACATGCTGACCACCAGGCTCTCCGGCAGCCTCAAGAAGTATTCTCATTGGTAGCACTTGGTGAGTTTTCTGCCAAAAAACAGGCCACAGTGGCCAATTATAGTTCTTCTGTAACTGGCCTATAGGTTTGTCTATACCCAAAGGGAAGATATGCAGTCATGGTCTTCATACCCTGTACCAGCCAGAACTGGTTTATAGTGAGTTATGCAGGGAAGTCACTACTGTGGACAGATGAGCAAGCTGTCCAGCTACCCCAGCAAGCTCACAAACAGTCTGCCTGTGCAGAAGACAGGCCCAGGTATTTGAGTGGGAGGCTGCCAGTTTTTTGGAAAAAGCCTTTGGGGTGATGGGAACAGCAAGGTTTTATGGGAGATAGCACAAACAGTAACATTTTTAAACATTCTTTTGTTGTTTTTGTTTGCTTTGGTTGGTTGGTTTATAGTTTCAACACTTGTAAGGGAAACAAAAGTTGACTAGTGTTCTAGATTGATGGCCTCCTTCCCGACAGAGCAGAAACAGCAGGAGCCAGGAGCTGTGAGAAAATGCAGACTCAGGGGCCATGTCCCAGGGCTGAACCACAGTGTGTGGAGCAGCTGGAGAACTCTGATGCTACCATGCTGCCAACAAGGACCCAGGCCCCTCAGAGAGGCTGAACCGATGGATAAGTCATAGACTGTAGATGTACATGTAGACGGAGATGCTTGCCCGGCATGCGTGAGGCTCGGGTTTCATCTCTAGCTTATCTCTAGCACTGTGCGAACCAGGTGTGGCGGTACACATCTGGAATCCCAGCCTCGGGAAATGGAGGCTGGAGAAACAGAGGCTCAAGGTCATCAGCTACAAGAGCCTGTCCTCTAACCCTACCCATCTCATCCTGCAAAGTTGTACAAAACCAGGACTCAAACCAAGGCCTGACCGATCCACCGATCCCCAGGGCATTCTCTTTGTAGATCTGAATATAATTGTAAGTGATCTCAGAACGAAAAATTAATTTCATGGTCATTTAATTTCCACACTTAAGGTAACCGTCTATCTCAGGATGGTATGGGAGAGATTTAATGCTTCCTTAGAAGGTGGACTGTTTCAGGAAACTGAATCTTTCTAGCAGCTAACTTGCTGATGGGCAAGTGTCTGTGAGGGTCCCTTCCTTACATCAGACCTTGGATGATCTGAGTAGCCCACCGCCTCAGCACATTGCCAGATCCTTGAGAAGCAGGCTCAGGCAATTCTCTTCTTCCTCATGACATCCTAAAGATCACCAAATGCATCTTGTGGTAGAATTCAGACAGGAGAGGGCTAGGTTTCCACAATGCACTGCGTCCAGTTCTACCTTTTCATGTGTGGCAGGCTAGAAGTAAGCAAATAGCTGCAACCTTGGGACTGACTCTTCAGGGGACCCAGCCTGATGAAGGCTCCTGATCACTCCAGACAGTGCTATGCTGACACATGAGACATCTCCCAGGAGGCTGGTTGGAGCCTACAGACCAGCTGCTGTCACTTTTCCCTTTGTCCATCCCACAGTCAGCTTAAGAGAAATTCTTCAGCCTCCTTCATTTGTTTGTTTCTTTTGAGATGCCACAAACTTACAACTCTCCTGCCTCAGCTTCCTGGGTACTAAAATGACAGCCATGTGTCACCAGGCCAGCTCGTCTAGTTTAGGTCTGTTCTTTTGTCCCCTGATACCAGTTTCTAAGACATCCCAGCAAAGGTGTCTGTGGTGGACCTTGCTGTCACATCTGTCATTTTTAGCTTCTCTCCTTATAAAATCTCATTTTGAAAGCTATGCTCTGCCCTCAAGTCATGTTAGAAATACCAATGATAAATTATCTACTTTTCATAGGATTATTTATCATGAGAAGACCTTTGCTGAGGATTCCGGTTGATCCTCTTTGTAGGCCCACGGTGGTACATTCTGTTTGGTTTTGTAGTTTGTTTGTTTGTTTTTCTGAGACAGGGTTTCTCTGTGTAGCTCTGGTTGTCCTGGAACTCAGAGATCTGCCTACCTCTGCCTCCCAAGTGCTGGGATTAAAGGCAGCCTGCTTGGTTTTGCACTCTTGCTGTGACTTACTGGCATCCAGAATAGTCTCTCAGAACTCCCGTCTATCCATGACTCCACTGCTGACATGCAGACGAGAGGAGGGGAGACTTTAGGTTGGAATTGTTGCAGCCTGGACTTTGGGGCCAGAGTGCCTGAGTTCGAGCCCTACCTCTGCCACTTCCTAGTCCTGCGATTTGGAGTATATAATGACTCTGAACCTTAGTTTCCCCGTCTACCAACGCCCTCAGTGTGTCATAGGGATGCACTGAACTCTTGATTAGAAGTACTTGTGCTCCGCTCTGAGAACGTGTTAGTGGCGGTGGCAATCACAGTGGCCACGATGACAATGAATCCCTTCTTCATGCAAATCCATCTACTTTCCAAGTCAGTGGTCTGCACTCAGGCAAAGCTGGGTTTTCAGTCATATATCCTCCCATGTTGTAGAAGTTCACCATGAACCAGAGAGGAAGTACTACCAACAGCTGGAACAAGACCAAGCTGGCCCAAGCTCCCCAGTGATAGACGACGGGATGCTTGATCACTCTTGGGCGGTGTGTGTGTGTGTGTGTGTGTGTGTGTGTGTGTGTCCAGGATAAAAAGGAATACATAGGTTCATAAAACCCCAGGAAAGGAACAAAACACAAAGGAAACTCACCACTGGCAAGTTGCGTCTGATCCATGTGTTTCTGGGTTGTATTTGCCCCACACAGCAGCTGCTGAGGAAGAAGTCTACATCAGAAAGCATGATACTTCTCCAGCTCCTGGGCCAGAACTGATAGGAGAAGCCAGAGCATGGATGGGCTGAGCCAGTCATGGCTGCCAGGTCAGGAGAGACAGAGGCTGTGTGTGTGAAGGTTTCGCCTTTATTTTGGCAAACACGAGGCTTCTGGGGGGGGGGTGTTAGGATTTGTTCCCCAGCATATGGATGTTGACCTTTTATTGAAAGGACCATGAGAGGACACTTGTGTTTCTTCAACATAGCATAAGCACAGCTACCCAGGAAGTAAGTGCTTCCACTGGGGATACTGGGAATACTGGGGATGATTTAGTTCCCAATGACTGAAGAACCTGATTCAGCCCAGCGGAGCTGGGAGCCACAGGGAGGCAGATTGATGGGATCTCACGCAGCCTGAAGGTGCCAGGGGGTGGGGTGTTGTGTGTTCAATGCACCGCTGTGAGAGTATTAAGTTCAGGGGGCTAGTGGGTAGGAAGTTCGCACTGATGGCTAGAGTGGACTTCGAGAGTAATTAAGAGGATGAGGGAAGATGGTACCCATCTATCTCCCTCAGAGGAGCTCGGGGAGACAGAAGATCTTTGACAAAGCTTCCTGAAGTCCTTTCTGGACTGTCAGAGTTCTCACTCGTTTTCCTTGCAATGAGCTGCAGGGCGGCCATGACCTCTGAGTATCCATCCATTGCAAACTGGAAAGACATGAGAGAGTGTGGTCTGCCCAAGTGCTGGCCTTGTAGACACGGGGGCAAACTGATCGGGGCATTGAGGTATTTGTCTTCCGTGGCTCTCACAAGCATCGGCTTCTGTCTGAGGCAGTCCAACTCTTGCTGTGAAATAACAGAAACTGGCTCTGAACTAAATGGAAGTGAATGTGGGAACCAGGCTGCACACTGGGACCAGAGGACGGAGCTTGGGCAGGCATCGAGCACTATTGTAGTGAATGGGTAGTGGGAAGCACATTGTAGTGAATGGGTAGTGGGAAGCACAGGGACTCTAACAGAAAGCATCTGTCTAGCATGCCACCACTGCTGCCACCACCAGGAATAAATTAACCACCCTGTGGTTTTTGTCTCCCTCCCTGCAGATTTAGAGCCCAATTAACTCAGCCCGCTCAGGCATGTGTGCAGCCTGCTCACCAAGAAGGGCCAGGGGACTGTGGTGCAAGGCAGGGAACTGGGCTTCCCTAACACTGCACATGCGGGACGGGAGGTGTCAGATTCAACTTGGAATTCCCCTTGGAGAAGGAGGAGAGCCTCGTGGTTAGCAGGCTCTGGAATCAGTTTGGATTCAAAGCCATGAGCCACCATTTCCTCACTAAGTGGATTTGGGAAAGTCTTTTGAACTCTGTTTCTCAATTCTCTTGCCCATAAAAGAGCAAAACGAATCCTTACCTTAGAGTAACAGTACAAAGCCTAAGTGGTTACAGCCTTCAAAACATCATTAGCACCAACATTTGTTAGTTGTCCATATTTCTGTGGCTGCTATAATAAATTACCAGAAGCCACACAGCTTATAACAACAGAGATTGTATTCTTACTGTTTGCAGGCCAAACATTGAAACCAAGGCATGGACAGGGCTGCTGCACTGGATGGGTGGTTGGTGTCCTCTTCCATGCCTTTCCTGGTGTTTGATAAATCTGGCATTCCTTGGCTTCTGGGCACATCTTATACACCTTTCTTCACCAGGCCTTTTCCGCCTCTGTCTTCTTGCCTGTGTCTCAGAAGGACATTTGCAATTTGCTTATGAAAAACTGAGTTAGCCAGGTGAACATATGTCTAGGAGGTTACTATAAAACCCACTATGGGAATGCTTGCTTTCCAAATAAATAAATAAATAAATAAATAAATAAATAAATAAATAAAGTATTAGATGTTGGCTATCCAGGCCAGGAGGACGTTTATGTGAGTGTTGTCTTCGCCTGTGTGGAGAATAGGTGTTGGAAAGCTGAGGTTGATGAAGTCTGAGTCAGGCAGTGAACTAGTACCATCAATACAGTCTTGATCGGAGGCCAAAAGGGTATTTTGAAGCTGAAGTAAAACAGACCAAACATGAGAAATGACATATCACTTCCAAAATATGTTGTTCTCTTGCTAGCAATCTGAGCTGTCACCTGAAGAAGCAGCTGAGTGATTGAAGGCTCTCCAACCTGAGAATGATGACTGAGGGACCTGAGGTTGTGGCTTCTGAGACATCCTCTATAGTGAAGCAGTAATGGACATGAGGCCTCTTGAGCTGCAGCTGGCTCCTGTGTGCAGAGTGTGGATGATCCTGAAAGGGCCTGAGATTGGGAGGAAACAGTTCAGAGGCCCAGATTTTCTTGACTACTTCCTTGGTGGTAGTAGGAGAAAGAGAATCTGAGACTGTTAACAGCCAGGCATAACCAGAGATGGTGTTATGATTTGGATATGAGTGTCCTCTTCAAGGGCTCATATGTTCCAGGTTTGTTCTCTAGTTGGTGCTGCCATTTTGGAAAGTTCTAGAAACTTTAGGAGCTGAGGTCCAGAGGAAGTAGATTGATAGGGCTGTGTCCTCAGGGATGTTTCTGTTCTGTTCACCCCCAACCTCACTTCCTGTCTATCATGATGCGAAGATATTCCTTTCTACATACTTCTACCACCATGATATTCTGCTCAAGCACATGGAGTCATGTGACCATGGGCTGTGGACTGGAAACCATGAGCGAAGTAGACAGTTCCTTCCTTCAGTTGTTCCCATTACAGTAGCATAGAGTAGCAGAAACCTGTGCCTACCTGTACTGGCTGGTTTTGTGTGTCAACTCGACACAAGCTGGAGTTATCACAGAGAAAGGAGTCTCAGTTGAGGAAGTGCCTCCATGAGATCCAGCTGTAAGGAATTTTCTCAGTTAGTGATGGGAGGGGGAGCATTGTGGGTGGTGCCATCCCTGGGCTGGTAGGCTTGGGTTCTATAAGAAAGCAAGCTGAGCAAGGCAGGGGAAGCAAGCCAGTAAATAACATCCCTCCATGGCTTCTGCATCAGCTCCTGCTTCCCAACCTGCTTGAATTCCAGTCCTGACTTCTTTTGGTGATGAACAGCAATGTGGAAGGGTAAGCTAAATAAACCCTTTCCTCCCCAACTTGCTTCTTGGTCATGATGTTTTGTGCAGGAATAGAAACCCTGACTAAGACACTACCCAAGGCTTGTACCATGGAAGCTGGTCCTGCCTACTATCACACACACAGAGACACACATACACACACAAACACATGCACGTATACACACATGCACATATACACATATACACATACATACATTCATATATACACACATCAGCTCTGCCTCCACGCACATGTGACCTGTCCCGGGAGCAGAACAGACTCTGAGACCCAAGACATGTAGATACTGTTGATTTGGGAGCTAACTCCAGGGAAGCTAGACAAGAAGATGAAGCAGAGAAAGAAGCCAACTGTGGGTGGAGTAACATCTCCTCAAGATGTGTAGCCCAAGGGTGACCAGGAGAGAAAGGCCTGAGCAGAGAACAACAGGTTTGGGTAGAAGGTGCTCTGGGTAGGCGTGTCGGAAATCAAGAGCCAAGGAGGTTGTGTGTGGTATGCAAGCTCTTGGGTTTAGAAAGCCTGAGTCCATCCAATTCTGGAATCCTGCCAAGTTCTTTATGCCTCTGAAGCTTCTTTCCCTCCATTGTAAATGGGAGAGGATACCATCTGCCCTTAACTGAATGTGAGACACTGATGTATGTGGTGGAATTCTGGAATTTGGTTTCTTTAAAAACCACAGAAATATTATAAGAATGGACTTTCATTTTAATCCCAGGTGTGGAAATATGGGGCTTCTTCGGACTGTCCACAGCAGCTGACTGTGATTTGCCTCGTGTTCTAGCAGAGGTGTGGTTTTGCCAGCTCCAGATAGTTTCTGCGATTGTGTGACGTTTGGAATACAGGGGACTTTTCCAGAGAGTATATAAAGGCTAGGGCCTGAGTGGTTGGTTGGTGGTGGTTGGTCATTGGGGTGGGGGTGGGGGTGGGGGTGGGGGTGGGGGGTTGGTTGCAGTTTGTTAGTAGCCATGGTCAAAGAAGAAACTAGAGGAAAGAAATTAGTTTCAGGGATCTCTATTTTTCTCTCCCCTCTTTCTTTCTCACCTATCTAGGATTGGGGATGAAACCAGGGGAATAAAGGGTGGGAAAAAGAAGGACCCACAAAGTAGCAAAGACCAGCCCCAGACCTGGGATGCACCAGGGCCAGACCTTTTTGTACTCTCCTTAGGTAAGTGCAGCCCTGTTAACCAAGGTTCCAATCAGTGAACTCAGTGAGGGGTCAGCAGAGCATGCTGTGTTACATACTTGATGATGGCACAGCCTGAACTTACCGCATTTGATGCATCATTTGCTTTTGAGACATCCTGAAATCTAGGTACATATGAGATATCCAGCTGTAAGTAACAGAGTCAGACTTGTGCAGCCTGCTTGCCCAGGGTGGTCAAAGGACTGTGATGGGAGGCAAGGGACCCTGACCCATAATGCTGCATGCACAGGGCCAGAGGTGGCGGCCCTGCTTAGTTTTCTCTTGGAGAAGAGGAGAATACAACTGTTATGGGAGCAAGATCTTAGATCCTTTTACTTTCCAGGTTCTTGCCTCCAGTGAGCTAAGACAGGAAGGGAAGTATTCAGTAGGAGAGGCCAGTAACAGTGAGGATGACTACAGAGTAGACTGTCCTGTGACCCTCTTACAATAATTAAAGAACAGCCCGCATCTCCCCATGGCTGCAAAAGACTTTCCCAGACTTTAAATTTGAAAAGCAAAAGAGAAGAGCTATGTGGAAAAAGCTTCTTAAACAGATCTAATCTGGGTCCTGATCCAGTGTGGATCTTATAGAAACCCAGAGTCATATAAAAAGTCTGCAGAGAGAAAAAAAAAACCCAGCTACATTCCACATCCTTTGAATCCCAGCCTCTTTGGGGGCATTTGCAGGCAAGCTGTCTTAGCCAGCTTACTCCAGGAAGCAGAGCCAAAGGCAAATGACTCTGTGCTGTTGTCCTATTGGAAAGTGTAATCCCAGGAAAGCTGGAGAGAGGACAATGGGACTGAGGTATGCATGAATGACATATGCCAAGCAGGCCAGAGGGCAAGCGTCTCTAGTCACTGGCCTCTGACAGGCTGGCAGACACCTCAGAACTGAGTGCTGTCAGAGCAACAGTTGTTTCCTCAGCTCCTGACTCCTAGGGGCTGAAGCTTTGTTGCATAAAGTAGTAACTACCCCCTCAACCCTCGGGTCATATTAGTTGGGATATTGGGGCATCTTGTGTCCAGGTAGTAACAGAGGTTAGTGTGTCCTCAAGAGCCAAGCTTAGGGGTCTAGAAAATGTCTCTGTGCTCACTTTACAAGTGTAAGTTTGACAGGAAAAAAAAAGCCAGGTTTGGTGACTCATAATTATAATCTTGGGGCTGGAGAGTGGATAGAGGTGGGTCACTATAGCTTATAAGCAGTCAGCCTAACCTGCAAGGAGAGTTCCAAGGCAGGGAGAGACCCTTTACAAATGAACGTAAACAGCACCTGAGGAATGACACCCACGGTTGACCACAAGCCTCCACAAACACATGGATATTTGCACACATATACATGTAAATATGTAAACACATGTGTTAGCTCATGCACACACACACACACACACACACACACACACACACACACACACACAGGAATACTTACTGTGGCCCATTAACATAAGGGCGAGTTGTCACAGGGAGAGGGGCTCAACCCAAGGTTTGTTTAATGTTCCCATTCAAGTCTAGGATACAAAAGTACTCTGAGTTTTCAACCCTACCGCCTTTTGGAAGCCTCGTGAGACTATTTCCAGAACGATCCTTATCAGAACATAGATTACTCTCCTCTGTGTCTGAGAGCTGATTTTGCATAACCGCACAGTAATAGTCCATCGATTGGCTGGCTGAAGGAAGAAACAGTTCTACAAAAGTAAATTATTCTGCCAAGCGGTGCTTACCCATGCAAGCAAGGCATTTACAACTTTTAATCATATTTGAAAGAAACATCTGTAGAAGGTACATGCCCTAGGCACAAATAATTTGGTCACAAGTGACAAAAATCTACTGCGATTTGCTTAAGTGAAGTAGGAGAGTTACGGAGTGGATACAGACGACTGTGGAATCCAGGGGCTAAAAATGTTGTTTTAAATGGTCAGGTCCTTTCCCAGGGGACAGATAGAGTCTCACAGAGTCACTGTCCAGTCTGTTATTAGGAACCATGTAGTCATTCATTCTGTCTTGCATTTGCTTTGTTTGTCTTCCTAGAAGTACTGAGTTGGAACTCAGGGCATTATATACGTTCAGCAAGCAACTCTACCACTGAGCCCTAGCACCGGCCCTCTCCAAGATTATTACCAATATGACTGAGGTTCCTGATCAATGACCTGTGAGGGAAGCTGTGTTCAGGTGCAGAAGTGACTCGAATGCACTGTAAAATCCCCCTGCACAGAAGTCTGGAAGGAAAGTAGTCGTTTATTGTGGGGAAGAGTTAGGAATTGTTTGTTACTTAAGCAACTCAGCCAACCTGACTGATATAGGGTATCTGAATTACTGTATACCAAGAACTCTTCTTACGTACTTGACAATATAACTCATTTTAATTGTGTGTGTTTGTGTGTATGCATACACACATATGCGTACACATACGTGCTCGAGCATACACACTTGTGGAGAACAGAGGTCAGGCTCACGTGTTGTTATTCAAGTACATACACCCATTTTGGGATAGTGTCTCATTATTCTGGAGCTTAGGATAATGTCTTAGTTAGGGTTTTACTGCTGAGAGCAGACACCATGACCAAGGCAACTCTTATAAGAACAATATTTAGTTGGGGCTGGCTTACAGGTTCAGAGGTTCAGTTCATTACATCAAGATGGGAGTGTGGCAGCATCTAGGCAGCCATGGTGCAGGCAGAGCTGAGAGTTCTACATCTTCATCTGAAGGCTGCTAGCAGAATGCTGACTCCCAGGCAGCTAGGATGAGAGTCTTAAAGCCCACACCCACAGTACCATTCCTACTCCAACAAGGTCATACCTTCTAATAGTGTCACTCACTGGGCTGAGCACATACAACCCATCACAGATAGGTTGGCTAGCCTGTAAGCCTCGGGGATCTGCCTATCTCTACTTCCCCAGTACTGTGTTTTCAGGCACTGTACTATTGAATCCAGACTTGTTTTTTTTTTTTTTTTTTAAAGAAGTTGGGTTCTGGAATTTGAACTTCAGTCCTTGTGCTTGCAAGCCAACCTCTGTACAAAGGAGCCATCATCTTCCCAGCCCAACAATATAGCTACTACTTCCAACCACCTTGTGGAATAGATACACCACTCTTGCCAATACATAGATGAGAAAAGCTGGAACCCATTGAGTTAGTAACCTCGTCTAGGGACAGTAAGCACCAGTGCTGGGGTACAAAGCCAGTCATCCTGACCCAGAGTGCTACCCTTGTGTCGTGTATCCGTTTTCAGGATTTTCAAAAACGGCGACTCTGCTCCTGTTGGCTATCGCTTAGCGCTGTTGTCTGTACCTGCCGCTGGCTGCACTCCTCCTTTCTCCTCTTCTAATATGCCGTTTCTAATCCATTATGGATGAGGCAGCCAGATAATTAGGCACGTTACGCACGTTATAATTTGTGCCTAATTGAGCTTGGCCACCTTGATAGTTGCTCTGTCCCCCACCAGGCTCGCTCACTCGCTCTTGTAATCGTGTGGTTGGTGGCTGCTGTATCTGTCTTCCCCTCTGGACTAGGCATGTGCTTTTGTGGGGTGCTAATGAGCTTAATTCACCTTTGTGTCTGTCTGTCCCCTTCCCACCCCCCACCCGGCCCCTAGCACAAAACTTCACATATGTTAGGTGACTAACAAATATCTGCTAAGACTATTAAGTAATTAGGTCCTGAGTAATAGCCCGAGAGCTCCTGTAAGTTAATTAGATGGGCTTTGTAGCTAGCCTTTGGGACATCTGTTTTAGCTGTCTGGAGGCCTTTGGGACTTTCTCAGTTGTGTCTAGGATGCTTAAGACCATGGGACAAGGCGGTCGATGAGTTCCCTCCATTAGTCAGCTGGTATATGTTTGTTAAGATTTGGCACTACTAAAAACACCAGCTGATTATGCTTCCCGAGTATTCACCGTGTGCAAGATACTATTTGAAGCACTTTGTGGCTATTGATTCGTATTAGCCACACACAGCCATCCAATCAGATGGACGCTACTAAATCATCACCCTGTTTGAACACTAGGGAAACTGAGGCACAGAATAGATCTTTCCCTTGGGACTAACGAGCAGTGAAGTAAGTAGGCTGCCTAAGTACTGGGATGAAGAAAACAGGGAATGCATGTCCACCCTCAGAAGGCCCTAGTGGGCAAGTCAGATAAGATGTAAAATGCTAATGCATAAATGATTGCCGAGAAAGGGACAAACACTGGGCTGACACCAGGAGGATGTTGTGATGAAACACAATGCCAGCTGTGGGGCCTGGACTCAGTCACCACCAATTTGCTGGGACTGAGAGTGAACATAGATGTGACTGTCTGGGCCTGTCTGTGAGAGCGTTTCCAGAGGGGATTAAATGAAGGAGGACCTACACTGATTCCAGAAGGAACAAGGGAGCTGAGAACAGCATTCATCTCTCTCTGCTTCCTAGCTGCAGATGCATTGTGGTCAACTCCCCCACTCTCCCACCTAAGAAACTGTATCCTAGAATAGGAGTCAAAATAACACCTTCCTTCCTTAAGTTACATTTGTTATGTATTTTGCTTCAGCGATGGAAAACATAGTTAATAAAGTAGGAACATGGTAGTGAGGCCCACCCAGGAGAGTCCCTGGAAGTGCCTGCATGATTCTAGCTACTTATGTGTCTTCGTTGCTTTTCATTTGCTGTGAAGAGACACCATGACCAAGGCAACTCTTAAAGAAAAAGAAAGAAAGCATTTAATTGGGGCTTGCTTACAATTTCAAAGACTTAGTCCATTATCATCATGACAGAGGGCATGGTGGTAGGCAGACATGGTGCTACCACTACATTATAAATGCAAATTACTATGAAGCTTAGTGCCTAAAATAATGAAGATATCCTATTCTATCCTATAGTTCCTAGTGGTCAGGAAGGAGGGCCATTCTGTTTCCATTTCTTACCGAGGCTTGGCTCGGGTAGAGGGTCTGTTTCTAGGATGGCTCAATATCTGGGATGGGGTTGAAATGGAATAGTAGATCACTCAGGTACCTGTGAGGGATGGAAAGGACCTGATTATAAGGTCATGCCAGGGCCAATATCAAGAGTTGAAGTCCAAAAAGCAGGGTGCCAGGGAAGGAAGGGTGCAGGCAGGCTGAAACCCCAAGAGCACAGGCTGCAATTCCACAAGATAGCTTGAAACTAGTTTGCCCTGGGTAACATGGTCTGCCATGCTGGGTCTCTTGGTACAAACCTAACCACACAAACTTTTTCGTCATAGTTACTTTTCTAATGCTGTGATAAAGCACAATGACCAAGGGAACTTACAGAAGAAAGAGTTTATTGGGCTGAGAGTTTCAGAGAGTGAGCTCATGTCCAATAAGGCAGGAAGCTGTAAACACTTGTCCAACCTGCTCAGGGCTAACACCACTTGGAGATTAGGGTGTTGTACCTCTAGCAGGGCACAGAGGAACATTCTTTAATTGGTGCATCTGTTGGTGTAGTTGCTTCTCAGTCTTCCAACAGAGTGAAGAATGACTAATAACTACCATATTGTCATGTGCAATGCTGTCCCACCACTATGACATTCCATCAATTACCAGTGACCACCCTGGCCATGAGGTATCAGTCATCGGCTTCGACACCAAGCCTAGGATGAAGGGTTTTGTTTGTGTGGGATCTGGAGTGAGTGCTTCAAAAGCCACTCCATGAAGAGTCCAGACAAGGCAGGAGAGTGCTTGGACTATCCCAGAGGGAGCTGTCATGTGTCATTTTGTGACACAAAGATGGTCCTGCTCAGAAGAAGAGAGCTCGGTGGGTACACAACACTCTCCATCTGCCATCAGAGTTATCTCTTATTTAACCTGATTGGGAGGGTTCAAACAGCTCTAATCGGCTCATGCACAGATGCTCAGGGCAGCATCCTTGACAATAGCTAAAAGATACAAGCTACTCAAGCATCCCCATCGGGTGGGTGAACAGATAAAATAGGAGCAATGTACACAATGGAATGTTATTCAGACTTTAAAAGGCAGGATTGTGACCCGTGGTGCATGCATGAACTTTGAAAGCATTGTGCCAAGAAGCATAAACTAGTCACAAGAAGGCAAATGGGACATGATTCTACTTATGTGTGTTACCTAGTATGGCCCAGTTCAGAGAGATGGGGGCCAGGAAGATGGTTGCCAGGAGCTCGAGGCTGAGGAAATAGGGGTCCTTTAATGGATATGAAATCTCCAACTTGCAAGCTGAGAAAGCTCTGGAGAGTGGGTGCACAGCTCAATGAATGAACCCTGTGCTACTGTGCTACACGTGAAACACGGGTAAAGTAGGGGCTAGTGAAAAAGCTCAGCAGACAAGCAACTGCTGCTAAGACAAGCAACCAAGCTCAATATCCAGACCCCACATGGTAGACGGAGAGAACCAATTCCTCTGACTCCCACACATGCACCATGATACTCTTGTGCCTGTAAATACATGTGCGTGCATGTGCACTAGCACACACACACATACAGAGAGAGACAGAGAGAGAAACAGAGACAGAGAGAGACAGAGAGAAAGAGACACACAGAGAAAACAAAATCCATTTTGAAAGCTCTTTTCCAAACCTTGATTTTTCTCCTTCCTCTCTTCAGATCTTTCTACGTTAGCAGCAACGGGACATGTGTGTGCATGTATGCATACATGTGCACTCCTTGGGACCTGAGAGAAGCAGGCAGGGTTGCTATGACGCTCTGAATAGCCATGGACTTCCAGCTAAGACGCCCTTGATCTGACAGGTGTGCTTCCAACCGTCAGACCGAATCACTCGACAATCCAACAGCCTCCAGCTGATGGATTTGCAGAAGTACTCAAAGGTAATTGGCATTTTAATGGGAAAGTGCCATGTTCCCACATGTCAGAATAGCAATAAGATACCCCAAGGGCCATTAACACAGCTCCTGGGTAATGAAAGTTTCTCACCCATCAGCCCTGGGATCAGAACCCATCCCACACTTGAAGCAGAGCTTCTGAGGGTGCCCTATCCTTGCCAGTCACTAAATTGCAGATCTCACGATCAAATGACACTTCCCATCCACACACACGTGCCAGAGGCACTGAAGAGAGTCACCCTTCTGCCTGTCACTGCCTTTTCCCCCCACCTTGGTGAAGCTCAGGTGATTGAGAGCCACAAGAACAGAAGGAATAATCATTGATAAACTCCCAGAGTCTGCAATCCAACAAGCATTTAATCGTGTGCATCTACCTTGTATGGAGTAGTTGTGGACATCTGGCATGGTGTGCCTGGGACCCCTTGGCCACATGTCAGCCACCCTTCACCCCTTACTAAGCATCTGGTGTCTATGTAATTGTGTGGCTGATCCTTTCTGATGCTTAATGAGTTTGTTATGCATCCAAGTGTGACCTCACTCTGTCTTGGCAACTGATTCCCACCCTCATCACAGGGATAGGAAGCAGAGGTTGAGAGGGAGAGCGGCTTACTGAGGCCACTCAGCAATGAGAAGTCAAGTGTGTGCCTACTTCCACCACAGCTCAAGGCTGTCCCCACTGTCCTATAATGATGGTAGACACTAGGGTCAACTTGCCTGGGTTTAGGGAAGCTTAGAGAAAGCATGATTTATTTCCAGTGCTCTGTAGGCACTGAAGCATCCCTCTGGTGGTGGGACATTTGATATTTGGGTACTGGGCATGAGAGTGGAGGAGACAGGCATGTGAGTCTCTGGAGTGAATAGGAAGATCTACCTTTATCTACATGGGTACATTCAATGGCCAGTGTTACAGGTAGAACATAATGAGTGTGGGAGAGGTGTAGACTCTTGTTATCTCCCTCCTGAGCCCTGGATGCCCTTCTCCTGCCCTTAGACATCAGGTCTCTGACCTTCAAACTCAGCTTCATATCAACAGATACAGACTTAGCCACACTGAGGCCTTCAGATCTGGGCTAAGCCATGCTACTAGCCTCTGGTCTTGGCTTGCAGAAGTCTGTGGTAGTCTTTCCTTTTCAACATGTGTAATCAAGGAAGCCAGTCCCTCTACTAAATCCCTCTCGTATGTTTGTGTATTTTCTCAGTTATCTGTCTATCTATCTATCTATCTATCTATCCATCCATCCATCTACCAATTTCCTGACCAAAATGCCTATTTCTTATGCACTCCCTAAACACTAGGAATGCGAAGTACAATATCCATTAAGAAGTGAAATTCATTCCCCAAATAGATTTTTAAAAATTGTGTGGATGTGTGCATGTGTGTGTGTGTGTGTGTGTGTGTGTATGTGTGTGTGTGTGTATGATATGTTGAGGGTTATACTTACTGCTTTTCAGTTACTAAGATTTTCAAAAAGTTCAGGTATTCTTGATTCTTGTTTCTACCAAAGGATCTGTTGGCCACCAAAAGCAGAGGTGTTAGCTTCTGTAGATTCAAAGGAAAATGTAAGCAGAGGTTTGATTCCTGAATGGCTTTCCTGGAGACACACATCTAGTCTGGCGAATGCTCATGAAGCTAAGGGAAACACCACCCAGCTCAACTCTTACTATCTCCTCTCTTTGTGGTGACTCTACCACCCAGCATAACCCACACCCCAAGGTCGATGAAGCCTTGTTCCCAGGTGTGCAGTGCATGGGGACAGCCCTCCTGGGCAAAGAGTGTAGTCAAGTGTGGAGAACAGTTTGGAATAGGAATCAGAAAATTCTTTAGCATAACAGGCTGACAAATTGGGACATATGTAACGCCATCTTGAGACTAATTGGTGTCCTGAGAGCCCACTGTTGGGGAAAATGCTTGTTCCCCATTTGTGTTGTGTTAAGTAGGAGAGTCTTGGCTTTCTTATGCCCTGCATTTGCTGGTTTAGAGAGAATAATTAGCTGGTAAGAAAGTGTGTGGTGACAGAACACTGTAGTCCAACCCTGTCACCAGCAACCATCCTCGTGTTTGCCTCCACAAAGCACAGATCGAAATCCACTTATAGCATCATGGAGGTTCTTGTAAGAAATCCTTGCCTGTTGGGAAAAAGCACCATGATTTTCCAACATTGTCAGAAGCTAGGTACACATGGCACATTCTGGGATACAGTATTAGTAAGCCTGTAACTGGACCTAAACATGTCTAAATCTGGCTTTGTTAGCTATAATTGATATTTTGATCTTACCAGTTATATATATACCTATTACTCTACAGTTTCCAGCCTTAAGGGAAAAAAAAGCTGTATATATTTAACCTCAAAATTAGCTGCTGAGATCCAAATATAAGGCAAAGAGCTATTTGGTCCTACATAGGCAGGGACTGAGGCTCATTGAGTCATTTAGCTGCTGCAGGCTCCTTCTCACCCACATTAGCCTGTATAAGCAGAAGGTGGAATACCAGAGCACACAGGGGTCTCGAGTCATCTAGGGGATGGTGTTGTTCCTTCACTTCTCCCAGAATGGGAGGGTGGTACTTCATGCCCACAGCCACGCAGGGAGAACTTTTAAAGCTCTCCATGGGATTGTTCACCCAAGGGGAAAAGTCCAAAAGAGATAGGAAGTGGTATTGTCACCTTCTTGCCAATAAGTGTCTCGATTTAGGACACTTAGCCATTAGTCATCCTTTCTTCAGGGAAGATCTCCACAGCCAAGGACGTGAGGCCTGGGGTTGGGGTTGTCTGGCTCTTGAGCTTCCCTCCCTGCAAACAGCACTGTAAGAGATCGGCCGTGATATTGTACATACATCATGTTTGCACTTGTGAGGCATTGGGTGGGGCTCTGCTGGGAATTTATCATCTTCGTGTGGCTTTGGTGTAGGCCCTCTGGTGGCATGCAGCTGGGCCTGCTGCTCTGGCAGGAAGGTGCAAGGCAGGCTCAGCTGGTAGTATTGATCACTGTCTGCAGTCGCCTTTCCAGGTTGGCTATCCCAAGAGAGATTTGTTATGTGCCAGCTCAGGGACCCTTGAGAGCCCAGTGGCCCTGCAAGGGCTTTCAGGATTTCACCACAGAAGTCCCAGAATGCCCCTTCTGACTCTCATCTTGTCAGCTAAGCTTTAAGGAGAAAGGAAGGCACTCCCTCCCCACTTCAGGGAAAATGAAGCGGACTCCTCATCAGTCTTTATCCGTCCCTGTGGCACTGGATGAATATCTGGGCAGAATGTGTGTTTAAGGTCAAGGGAGGCCCTCTCTCAGGAACTCTGGCATAACTTAGTTATCTGCCCCAGGAGAGGGCAGGCTGGCTGGAAGCCCAGCTGAAGGCATAGCCAGAGAACTCAGGGGAACCTCAGAAACAGCACCATCAATGGAGATGCAGCAGTCTTCTTCCCCAGATTGCCTCTCAACCCAAAAGGAGGAAGTCCAGGAGATGGAGAGAAAGAGGCTGGGGGACAGACCACAACCCTTCCCAGGTGTGTTTCCAGGGCTACGAGATGAACATTAAATTGGGATGCAGAATCGAAAGCTCAAACTTGCCTAGATTGACCTTTCGAAGCTAAAAAGTGATGGAGTTTTCTGGACTCTAAATAAGGGGGAATCAGACAAGTCTAGGGAGACGGCTCAGTGGGTAAAGTGCTTTCTATGACTGAATTCAATCCCCAGAAGGTATGGGGGCACACATCTATAACCCTAACTGGAGAAACAGAGACAGGAGGATCCCTGGGACTTGCTGGCCAGCCCACCTAGCTGGAATAGAAAACTCTATGTTTAGTGAGAGACCCTGTCTCAAAATATATGGCAGAGAAGAAGTTAAGAAACAACACTTGGCATCCACCAGCTAACCTCCACACACATATGCACACATATACTGACACACACAATGCACATGTGTACATTTCTTTCAACATACTGTACATACATGTATATACTCCCTCAAAACAGACCCTCTCTATCTCTGTCTCTCTGTCTCTCTGTCTGTCTGTCTGTCTCTCTGTCTCTCTCTCTCTCTCACACACACACACACACACACACAGAGAGAGAGAGAGAGAGAGAGAGAGAGAGAGAGAGAGAGAGAGAAAGAAAGAGGAAGAATTGAACACTGAGCAGCTGCATTAGAGAAGGTCCAACAGTTTGTGTCTTTCTTGAGTTCAGAGTGTGTGGCCCAGGAAACTGGCCCAACACACACATTGATGGAGTTTACCAAGTGACAGACTTGTAAGGTTTGAAGATTGAAGATGTTAATGTCTGAAGTACACTACTTACATTTCTCTGGAATGATTCACTATACCCCTCCTTCCTCCTCACCCCTTTTCCCTCTCTCTGCAGTGCAGGCAGGAGCACAGGTATTGGGGGAAGGAAAACTTTCCCCTCCATTCTGAAGTCCCCTAGCTGAGAGCCTAAGAAATAAACTAACAGAAGGCAGGCTGGGCAGGTGGATTGGCACATGGGTTTTATTATTCATGTACATGAGCATTCATAGACAGGCAGTGACACTCTAAGGAACATTTAGGGGGAGGTTTTATTCCCTCTTAACAAGAACTGAATGTCTGGGGCTGAGGGATGATGAATTGAGAGAAGAGGTATAAAACAGAGAGTGGAAGAAGGGGTAGATCAGATCCGTTTGTGGGACTCATCTTGGCGGGGACCCTCACCTTTTCACTCTGCCCTTATTCTATGTGTGCATTTGAGATAGGTCACAGAAAGGAACATGGCCTTCGGGCTGCACCCTGGCGTAATGTCCCTATGTTTTAGACATTGCCGAGGATCACGTCTGAGTCACAGTAGGACCCGCTCTCCCTGTTTGAAGCTCCAAAGGCGTGTTTCTTCCTTAAGGCACAGGGTACTAGATGTTAGAAGTGTCAGTCAAGGATCAATTGAAGTCTTGAGCAAAAAAATGGTATTTTCAGTGTGGGTACTTGGGTACCTCTGTAACGCAGAGGACAAATGTAGAAAGATCGTGGTGAACGTGGAGAAACCCAGAGCTGTCACTGAGAGCTGTGCCTGGCCCCATGCTTGAAGGAACACTTAGAAGCCAGGGACACTTGTGGCGGGTGACTGACTTGGATGGGTACTGTCAACTTAGGGACACTCCAGAACAGGAAGAGGATGAGTTGACAGACCCCAGATCATTGAGGATGAAGCTTCCTGGGCACTGAGAAGGAAGGGGAACAGGAAGAAGGATCTGAGGAACTGGTGGGAAGCACTAGCAATATGGAGGGAGTGACAGCATAGAGAGACTGTTGGTTGACACCAGATCAGCATGTGGTGAGTTCAGATGCTGGGCTGAGCATCTCCAGGTGTTTTGGCACTGTTTCTCACAGGTGTATCTGTGAGCTCTATTAATCCTGCCTCACCCACAGGTAATAGCCTCACCAAGCAACAACCTGCAACAGTGACCCGTCCAGTACCATGTGGCTAGGAAGATGCACAGGATCATCTAAAGCAGGTGTAGACTCTGAGGCCTGACCCTTGACCCTGTGAGGCAGACCCCGGTCTCCAGAGAAGCAGAGTCCTAGGCCTTGGTTCTTAGCACTGGCCCAGCAGCCCTGGACTTCTTACACCCGCTCTGAAGAGGATTGGAGGCAATTGCTTCCTGTTCACTCCTCAGAATCCAGGGGTCTGAGGGATGATCAGGCTCTGAGGAATAGTAGTGAAATGAGCAGATGGACCACAGTGGAGGAAAATACTTTTGAAAAGGTAAATATCATGGCTGACAAATGAACACAGGTCAAAGTTTTATTTTTTAAGTTAATTTTTTAAAATAAATTTTTTACTTTAAAATATTAATTTGCAAGTGTGTGCGTGCATGCGTGTGTGTGTGTGTGTGTGTGTGTATGTGTGTGTAAAGGTCACAAGACTACTTCCAAAGTCTTCCATTATGTGAGTTCCAGGGATCAAACTCAGCAGCAGGGACCTTCACTCACACGCCCTTTCATTAATTCACCAAAACTCGGCCGGCAAATGAATAATGAGAAATACCAAAATGGGTTTGCTAGTAAATGTATAAGCAACCAGAAGTCATCACAAAAACTGCCGCTTGACAGAAGGTTCAAATTGGGTGATAAAATGTAGAAAGAGGAAGATCTCCGGCCCTCTCCATTTGCCTACAAGCAAGATACAGAGGTACAAAGTGTCTTCCCCTCCCCCTGCCAGGAAGGGCAAGGGTTAGGCACTGAAGATGCCCTTAGATGTCTCTCACTGAGGAAGGCTCCAGAGGCAGCCACCAGCCAATGTGCTCACTGGCTCTTAAATATATGTGTGTACACACATGCGCATGTTTGTGTACATGCAGGCGCCGCTGTATATGTGTGTCCCCGCATGTGGAGGTCAGAAGACAACCTCGACCTGTCTCTTTTCTTGGGGTTCTGAGGCTCGAACTCAGGTCCTCATGCCTTTACAAGAAGCACTTGACCAACTGAGCCCTCCCCCTAGTCCTCCTTTATTAATTTTATTAAAAATCTTTGTCCCCTGGAGACTGGGGGCCCTTGACTCTTGTCATGTCCCTCTCTAAAATGTCCCCACCCTTTGCGAGGGTACCTTGTAATGCTGAATCAACCCTTGGGAACTTCTTATTTCTAGGCTGTCTCCCCAGATCCATGAGGGCTAAGCCAGGCTCTGAATGTAGGCTAGGCTGCCGTTGGTAAGCTTCTGCAGGTTTCAGCCCTTTGCCACACATGTCTTGGTCAGTAAGAACTTGGACAAGGCAGTAAGGTAGTTTTTCTTTCTCTACAGAGGCAGCACCACCAGGGGCCTTCTTTGCTAGACACACTCATTTGTAGTGTTACCACTCCCCCTTAACACAGTTCTGAGACAGTTCACAGAACAGTGGCAAGGACAGCCCTCCATGGATTGAGACGCCTCCCCAACAGTGTGTCTAGAGTTCCACTGAAAGGCATCCCCCTGTATCAAAGGTTTCTGGTCAATCTCAGCAGTTAAGCTGACAGTCATCTAGGGGCTTGTCACCCTTCCACAGTGGGAAGTTGTTGGCATCTGGTAGCTAAAGGAATCTCCGACTTCCTCTCCTGTAGAGGATCAGTTCTAGGAACAGCCTTTGGCAAGTATGTGGGCACGTGTGTGTGTGTGTGTGTGTGTGTACAGATACACATATGCACACAAACAGATACATACATACACACATGCCAGACACACGCACACATACATATGCACACATGCACAGATATACATACATGCACATGCACAAACAGATATACAGACACACACATGCTCACACAGGTACACAGACACACAATGCACAAACAGATACAAAGACACCCATACCCACACACAGGCTCACAAACAGATACATACATGCACACACACCAGACACATGCACATACACATGCACACACATACACATATGCATACATGCACAGATATACACACATGCACAAACAGATGTACAGACACACACATGCTCACACAGATACACAGACACACACAGGCACAAATAGATGCACAGACACCCATACCCACACACGCTCACAAAGATATACACAAACACCCACTCACACAGATATACAGACACACACTCACACCAGATACACAGACAGCCATATCCATACACATGCTCATACAGATATACAGACACACACACATGCTCACTCAGATATACAGACACACATGTACTTCTCTTCTTCTTGGACGGTAAACCTTGATAACTAATCCATCACTAAAGAAAAAGACCCTGACTTCCTCTTTTCCTCCCGGACATCATGAGAAAAACGGGCGAGAGGATGGGGAAACGTTCATTTTACTCTTAAGGCAGCAAAGAAAATGAAAAGACACACAAAAAAATTGAACTTGTCTGTTAAGTTAAATCTAAAGTCCAATTAACTGACTAAAATTAAAATTCTATACCTAAACTCTCATTCTATTCAAGTCTGCTCAATGTCACCTTCTTGACGAGCTGTGTCCTCCCTGCCTGCCTTGTCTCCCTGGGTCCACCCCACCATCCCTCACAGGCTTTCGCTTCACCGTTTCTTTCACTTGGAGCACACAGATGACTTACTGATCGTCCCTGATCCATTTGCAGCCTGTTAACTCTTTGGAGTTGGAGTCTCTCTTGTTCAGCATCTTATCCTTGGCGGTACCTACAACAATGTCTATCACATAAAAGATGCTCAAGGAAAGAGTTGCTGGGTGGACAGATGAATAAAAGTCTCCTGAACCATGACTAGTCTTCTGTACTCAGTTCTCCAGCAGGACTTTTGGGCATTCCATGTCCATTGTCTGACCTCTGAAGCGACCTTCCATCTTCTCCCTTCCTTTGATGTCTCCTTTAGCCTCTCAGTTTGAAGGCTGCCCAAATTCAGGGAGCAGGAGCTGGACATGGAAAGTTCCAGAATTCTGATGGAAGAATCAAAATGCCGAAGCTCCTTACTCTGAGAGCTAGGTTGGTACTCAACTATTCCCAGGTGAGGAGGTCGGGTTTCATAGGACCCAGGGCCTGTACACTGCTGTGGGGGAGAAACAGCCTTTATTGGGGAAACATCTCCAGAAAAGTGGGTATGAATGGTTTCTCCAGAATGAGAAATCATACCATGTCTCTCACTAGAGCCTGGGGACTCCAAGATTCCTTTCCTTCAGTATCTCTTTAGGCAGTTTGCCAAAGGGCTCACACAGATGTGCCGTTCATTACAACCAGGCCTCTCCTGTTGGTTCAGAGGACCACAGCTCTGCACGTACAGGGAGCTAGTTAGAAATGCAGAAACTTGAGTCCCACACTAAACCCTCTAAGTCAGTGGTTCTGAGCCTTCCTAATGCTCAATCTGTCAATACACTTCCTCATGTTGTGATAGTCTTTAACCATAAAATTATTTCTGTTGCTATTTCATAACCGTGATTTTGCTACTGTTATGACTCATGATGTAGATATCTGATACATGGGATATTTGATATGTGAGCCCCCCCCCAAAAGGAGGCTCAACCCACAGGTTGAGACAGACTTCTAAGACAAAGTCTGTCTTTGCAGTAAAGTCCTATGACCTTAACTCATAGACAGAGCATGACGCAGACCCAGAACCTTGTGGAGCCTTACCAACACCTAGTATGTGACCCCAGTCCTTGAAAGTCAAGAGCTTTGAAGTTAACTTGCTTCCCACTGTGGGTGAATCTGCCTCCCACTCACAGATGGTATAATAAATACTACTTGAATATCCCTAATGCTAGAGAGTGTCAATTTGAGAGCCCTGGGCTGAAGCTCTAAGACAGCGTGGGAGACATGAGATGTCCTGGTGCAGTCTAGAGAAGAAGTTAGAGCCAGTAAAGAGACGTGAGTAGTCTGTGTCGGCTGACTGAAACCAGGGAGGCAGGAGGTGGATGGAAGCCACTTGTGCCCTCCCACAGCTCTCCAGACCTACACATTTTTCATGTTTGCCTAAGGACTTTGCAACGGCTGGGCCCTCTCTCCAGCAAGAAAGGCTGCCAGCCTCAATCCCCTTGAATCTCTCAGCTAAAAACTAAGGACAGCTGTAGGAGTGGCCCATGTCATGCGCTGGCTCAGGAGCTTCCCAGAGGAATCAAGCTCCCACGGTGATACCTTTCACGAGAGAACATCTAGTCTCTTATCCTGCAATCCCCTCCGTAAGTAGTTTCTGGAGTCCTTTCCAAATAACCATTAGAGCATACTCTCCATCTGAGGCTGTGCCACTAGGGAACAATGCTTTGGTCTAGATGGAGAAGAGGTGGCAGCTGGTATCCCAAGCTGCCTTTCCTACCAGGAACTGTGGCAGCATCTGCCAAACCAAGCTGGTCATCAATTTGTCTCCAAGTAGACCAGAAGCTCAGAACAGTGATGGAACCTGGACTATTTTTCTGTCTAAACCCTGGCTTAATTCTGCCGCAGAGCGGACTAGGGATTTCTCAAGTTCGGAGGTTGGAGGCAAGCGATGCTTTGGTGAGGAGAGGGCCTGGGTAACATTTTGCAGTGTCTCTGACTTCTACTCCTACCCTGGAGAGGCAGTGTCACCAAGATGTTTGCAGATGTTGCCACATGGCCTCAGGGTGGAAGAGGACACACTAACGACACCCCCAGATAAGAACCTCTGGGCTGGAATTTGCTACCTCCTGAGTAAGGACAAACCAAACCCAGGCCCTCCATGATCCACCTGCAAGAAAGGATGAAGCCCCGGCTCAGCTTTACCCTTCTTGGCAGCTGTTGTGCCTGGCTTCCCTCTCTCATCTTAAACCCATTTATCACCACTGTCTCTGCAAGATGGATTTCCAGATTGTCAGCTGATGGCTAACTGGGGATCATACGAATTTGCTAGCTCTTAAGAAAGAAGAAAGGAAGGAAGGGAGGAAAGAAAGAAAGGAAGAAGGGAAGGAAGGAAGGAGGGAGGGAGGGAGGGAGGGAGAGAGAGAGAGAGAGAGAGAGAGAGAAAGAAAGAAAGAAAGAAAGAAAGAAAGAAAGAAAGAAAAAGAGCTACAAATATCCTGTTCTCAGGATTGCAGAGTGCCCTCTTGTGGCCAGAAATGTGTCCTCACTGGCTCCCCTCCAAATTTCTGGCTTATCTGGAAAGATCTGGATGGGAGTGGAGAAGAAGAGGGGTTACAGAAACCTTCTAGAGAATCTGTCTTGTTTGTTGTTTGTTTGTTTGTTTGGTTGGTTTTTACAAAGTAAGAAAAGTTGAGCAAGGTCTTATGAGGCTGCTTCTTGAAGCACATTTGTGAGGACATCTGAGAGCATCTTGGGTGTACATGTCTGTTTGTGTGTTCACACATGTTTCTGTATGCACGTATGTATACACGTTTGTGTTTTCCAAAGTTAGCTCAGTGAAGAATGCTGATGAAGCAGTCTCTAGGAAGGGCCTTGAGCTACATCAGCCCTCAGAAAGAAGGCAGGGTACAGGCAATGGCCAGGAAGCTGTCCAGACCCAGTAGACTGTTGCTCAACCCCGGGAAAGAGTCAATGGGGTATTTTGGTGTCTTGTTTTTTTCTCAAATGGTCCTCATCACCTGGACTTCACTTCCTCTTGAGTCACTCATTACTTCGCTGGGCAGTCTCAATGAAGAGAAGCAGCCTCAGGGTCTAAACTTCCCAGACTGCCTGATTCAGCTCCCCAGGGAAGGGAAGTGGCAGGAAGTACCAATCCCCCTCCGGTAGGGAGCTGTGGAGAGCCTGAAGGTGCACTTACACATCAGGTGTGTGCATACAGAAGAGAAGGAAACGCTAGGGAGCTGTTTAGGCTAGAAGGAGGAAAAACTTTGGCTGTGTTGCTAAGCCCTCAGGCTACGCAGGAAGCTCTACGGTTGCTACAGTGTATCTATAACAAGAGAAATAGTGAATGCTGGCAGAGAGCAATTCAGGAGAGAGTGAAGGTGAAAGCCCTGTTGGGGGTTCTCTGCATGCGTTAGTTTTCAAATAAGTCTTCAGTGAGCGGAGGGATCTCTCCCAAGTCCTGGAGGAAGGGTGACAGGCAACTGGCTCCTGTCCCTGTGCTGGAGCCCCATGTGTATAGACATAGACACACATGCTCTGTATTTGTTTGTTGAGTGACTGTGTTAGGCTAGGGCTGAAAGAGATTTCAAAAGACAAGGGGAAAGAGAGGTCAAGATATGAAAGCACTTCAGAGAGAAGACAGTGCAGAATGTTGGGGGACAGCAGATGGCCCCTGGAACTCAAGAAGAAAACTCCTCAAGTCAGACAGGAGGGAATAATTCTGAAGGTTGCCAAAGGGGTTCTAGAAGCCAAAGAACAAGCAATTTCCTAGGCCAGTAAAATATTCTCTAGGAAGTGTCCCAGAGTCCCACAGTCTTTTCCTTAACTGATATTTTATAATGTTCTTTCACTAACAGGAAATGAAATCTACTTTAAAAACAGAAACTGCCTACTCATGAGTTTTAAAAATAGATATAACAGTCCAAGTCCAGAATGAAGGAGGAATTAAAGAAGGGCTGTCTATGGAGGCTCGGATGCCTGGAGGGACATCAGGAAAGAGTCAGGGTCTTATCCACCCCAGTGAAAACAACTGGATCTGAGACACACCAAGCCCAGTTCCACTGCACCCTCACCTACTTGAGAGGTAACGGTAATGTAGCAGCTGTAAGCGTGACAAGTGTCATGCTTGACTTATCATGACATTTTAATCACTTTCTGAAAGAACCGCTTTTAGTAAAACCTCAAACAAAACCGGGCACGGTGGCACACACCTGTAATCCCAGTACCTAAGTAGAAGAAGAAGGATTGTGAGTTCAACTATATAGCAACTTCTAGAACAACCTAGGCACCACAGTGGGACCATGTCTCTCATGCCTGGGGCTGGCTACACAGCCTGTCTCCTTCCTAGGTGTCTCAGATAACTGTGTAGGCTCTCTGCCACTGCACAAAGTACTTGACAGAACTCCACACCAAAGGAGAAAAGGTTTATTTTGGCTCAGTGTCAGAAGCTGCAGCCCTAGTCAGTTGGCTCATTATTCTGGAGGACACAGCGACACAGCATATCACAGCAGGGAAGATGTGGCAGAGCCAGCTTCACCTCTCGAGGTGGCCAGGAAACCATGGAGGGCCAGGAAGGGGTCAGGATGCCATGATCCCCCTCCAGGCCATACCCTACACCAGCAGCTACCTCCCTCCTACCAGGCCCTCCCTCTGCAGGTACCTGACAAGAGTTATAGACTTAGAACCAGGTCTTCAGCACACAGGCCTTTGAAGATCCAAACTACAACAGCCCCACCACAGGCTGGCTGCAGGAGGCTTCAGTTCTTCCCTGTGTAGGCTTCCTGCAAGGCTGCTAGAGTGTCTCCACAGCATAGCCACTGGCTTCCCTAGAGTGAGCCTTTCAAGAGATTAGGGGCACATAGAACTGTTCTTTTCCCAAAGATTTATTTGTTTGTGTGTATGTGCAAGTGCATGTGCAGCTGCATATGTGTGCCTGCCTGTGCCCACAGAGGCCAGAAGAAGGCCTCAGAGTTCCTCTTTCATTCTCTCCTATTGTTTTGAGGTAGAGTCTCTAGGCTGGAAGTCAGCCAATCCAAGAAGTCTATCTCCACCCTGCTTGGAGCTGGGGTTACAGGTGTGTGCGGGATACTGTCTTGTTATACGGCTCCTGAGATCTGAACTCCAGTCCTCCTTCTGTTTGTAGAGGAAGCGCTTTTAACCACTGAGCCATCTGACAGAACCATTCCTCATTCCTCAGCTTCATGTACCACACTGTATCTCCCTGCCGAACGCTTTCCCTTAGATTAGAGCTTTTATGACTGTTTACACCCAGGTAAAGAGGTTAGGCCTGTGGTTTGGAGGATTGTCAATATATACTGACAATCAAATTACAAACATCATACAGATATATACAATCAAATAGCATCATGTGCAAACATGTATTGCATACATGTACAATCATATACAGCATATATACATATACAATCATGTATTACAAACATCATGTCCCAGAGAACCCAAAGTTGAGTTTTTCCCTTCGTGAAATCTGCTCAGAAATCACAATTTGGGGGTATCTGGGGAGACAATGGATAAAGTTGTGTTTGCTGCACAAGTATGGAAACTGAAGTCCAGAAACCTCCTCTCCCAAAATGACCAAGACACGACATCGTGTGTCTGTGATCTCAGAGCTGCGAGCCTGCAGGATGGAGAAAGGCAGAAATCGAGGGCTCGAAAGCCTAAACAGCAAGCTCCAGGTTCAGCAAAAGGCTCTGTCTCAAAAAAAATAAGGTGGAGAGTGACAGGAGACACCTAGAATTGACCTCTAACACACATAGGTGCACACACTAGGGCCATGCACACACTGAATTGTGTGCAATGACATTCAATATCTGGCACAGTGTCACATATCTTTCTTATATCCCATACACCCATCCCTGCTTTATCAAATGCCAGGGATGCTTCTCCATCATTGTGAAATCCCAAAGTATCCCCACCTTTCAACAGTCTCCTCTTTGTGAGAATGGCCATAATGGTGATTGAAAGTAGAAATTTTGGACTGGAGAGCTAACAACCAGAGCCAGGCACTGGGACTACCCAGCAGGTCCAGGGTATCTCCCAGGTATGGGTAAGTTGTACGGTTACCATCCACTTCTCATGCCCTGGCCCTGTACCACCCCCCTCTAGCTCATCACACATGCTGAGTTCCCCCTATCTTATAGTATCTTTGCTCCAGATGTAGATATGTAGAACGGTCTTCTCTCCCTTATACCCTGGTTTCTTTATTCCGTTCTCACCACTGCCTCCCTCACTCCAAGGTGTCAGATCCCCTTGGAGAGCAGCTTGCTTAATTAGGGCATTTGGTGCAGTTTACCTGCAGGTTTGTGTGATTATTTGCTCAGTTTCAGCATCCTCAGCATGAATGAACATAAGTTCAGTGATAGATGAGAAAGGGAGGAAGGAAAGGAGGGAGGGGGAAGGGAAGAAGATTTTTGCATCAGCCCCACAGCTGGGCAGCCTTGGGTCCCACAGCCAAGTTCAGTCTTCCCAGAGTGAGCCACTTCATGGAGGTAGGAAGAAGTGGAAAGGGCCCAGTCCCTGTTGAGGATATATATCTGGCAGTGTCTGTGCATACATAAAGAGGTGTATTAGCTCCCTGGTTGGAAGCAGAGAGCCACAGCCGCTAATGGTGGTGTTGCTAGGCTGTTCTGCCGGGCGTGATTTTCTGTTTCAATTACAGCAGTGTCAGTGATTTAGCAGCCAGGCCGGTGGAGAGTCGCTCCTGAGAGGTTGGTCGTAACTGCCAATAGGAGAAAGACGACCTGAGCTTCTCACCTCAATCTCTCCCTCTGCCTCCCTCTCTCCTCTTCATTACCTCTCTCTTTCAGCTCGCTGTCTCTTCCCACTCCAACTCCACCTCTCACGTCCGTCATCTTCTCTTGTCCATTTGGACATTCTAGTTTATGCTCTGGCCTAAGCCTCACTGTGGGTGAACTGGGATTTGGGGAGTTACAGTGACTATCCTTGATTGTTGACTTGACTACATCTACATTAACTAAAAACTCAAGTCACTGGGCACACCTGTGAGAGATTTTTAGTTAGTTGGACCATTTGAGGCAAGAAGATCCACCCTAAATCTAGGCCATACCTTCCCCTGACAGCCTATATAAGGGACAGGGAAGAAGGAGCTTTAACTTTCTGTCTGCTTTCCTTCACTCTCGCCTCACTGGTTTCCAGGCCGAATTCTTCAAGACTCACCTCATGGACTGAACAACTACTAGATTCTTGGACTTTCTATTGAGAGACAGCCATTGTTGGACTAGCTGGACCACAACCAGTTAGCCACTGTAATAACTCCCCTGGATAGATAGATGGGTAGATGGATGGATGGATGGATGGATGGATGGATGGATGGATGGATGGATAGATAGATAGATAGATAGACAGACAGACAGACATAGATGCATAAATACATACATGACAGACATATAGATATATAGATATATATATAGATAGATAGATAGATAGATAGATAGATAGATAGATAGATAGATAGATTGATTCTTTGAGTTCTGTTCCTCTAGAGGGATTCATGGAAGAACTCGGCAACCTCTGGACATTCACTGTTAGTCTGGAGTGGGATTTCTTAGAACATTTTATTTCTGTGACAAAGTGCCAATGGAAAATCAACTTAAAAGGGAAAGGCTTGTTGGGTCCTGGATTCGGCAGCTTTGGTCCTTAGTCATTTGACTCTGCTGCTTCTGGTTGGCATGATGAGACAGGATAACATGGGGGTACATGAGGTTGGCCCAGGTGGCTCATTCATGGTACAAAGAATACAAAGAGAGGAAGACAGAAAGGATTCAGAAACAGACAGATGTTTCAGAGACCCCTGTGACCTGCTTCCTCCAGAGAGGTGCCCCTGTTGCAAACTGATTCATCGATGATATTATCAATGGGCCCATCCATTGATGGAGTTAATGTCTTCCAATCAATATCGCCACCTTTGGGATCAAAGGCTTTAAGCAATGATCCTCTGTAGGGATACTTTATAGCAAAGCCCCATAGTAAACCAGAACAGTCTCAAAAAAAAAAAAAGTTGTTGTTGCCATTACTCTACAGAAAGCAATCACAGCACCAGACAGTGTTTAGGCTTCCTGCCAGGTGGGTCCAGCACAGTTTCATTGCCGCCTCACGGCAGCCTGGTGCCTGCTTTTGTTATAAGCACCCCCACTTTACAGCGGAGTGCAGTGGAGGCTGGCAGACAGCTTCAGATCAGCTGTCTAAAGTGGGAGAGCTGGCATCAGTGAAGTCTGGGCTTGGCCTGGATCCACCTGATGACCCAACTGGAGTTACGTAACCAGGCTCTGCTGTACCTGGCAGCCATGCCTCATGCTTCTTCCCCTCCCCACAGTCACCCCACCCCCCACATTCCCATCATTATTCTGCCTATAGTACACCTGAAGGCTTTGGGGTGACTTACAAGATGCGAAGGGAGGAATGAAGGAGGGGATGTCGATATTCTTCTACCACCTGGAGAAGCCTTCAGGGAAGCAGGAGTATCTCTGGGTATCTCACAGGAGCTATCTCTGGCATCTTCTACCTGGTGGGCTGGAGAAGTCCCATGAGCTTCCCAGCATCAAACTTTCACGTGCATTTGTGCAGGAAAGGAGACTCATCGCTAACAAGCCCTTTCTTTCGAGACCTCCAGACTTAGTGTTCATCCCTGACTCATGTGGCAAGCCTTCTGAATCTAGTGCCAGCTTCTGGGACATGAGGGGCAGGCATGGTGACAGTAGGAGTGGCAGGTACTTACATCCTCTGCCCTCTGAACCCCATAGTAGGTAACGCCCTAGAACTGATAGGCTGGCTCTGTCCCCTGACTTCTTCGGCTCTTCTGTTTATGGCACACATTTCCAGCCCTCATGTTCAGCTCTTTCCTGATTGAAATGCCCAGAGTCATTTTGTTTCCAGAACCCCTCCCTAACGAACCCCTCCTTCCAGTCCATGTGCCCTTGCTCTTTGCCACTGTCTTTCTAAACCTTCATTTGTGCTGTTCCCAGCAGCATGTACCAGGCGTCCTTTGTTACTCCTAACCCTCCTCTGCCCCTCTCCCATGCCTTAGTCATTTATTTATTGCTTTGTGGCTTAAGTTGAATTTCTTTCTCTTGCAGCTGAGGGTGCATGGCCCATATGTTAGCTCATGTGATCCCACAATACCTTGGATAGCAGCTATTATTCACCCCATTTATAGATATGAAACTGAGACTCTAGACAGCGAAGGGGTGCTGCTAGCTCCCAGGCCATCCTGTGAATTAGAAAGAGGTGCCTCATCTGCAGAATGCATTCCAAAATGCCCCCCCCCCCCCACACAACACATACCAGGAGTGGATAAGTTATCAAGACAGAATAGCACATTCTTCCTGACTCTGAGGAGGAAGCTCCAGAGGACAGAGCAGGTGGGGTTTCAGCCCCTGAACCTCCTAAGCCAGGTACTGAAGAGACACCCTATTCAAGCATGCATGGTCTCAGGTGTAAGGGGTTGGCCCCTCGGAGTTAGTACAAGACACACCCAGACATCAAATTCTCAGCACAAAGGAGAATTGTTACTCTGGAGCGGCAAGCCAGATTGGGGTGGGGGTTGGGGGTGGGCAGTGCTGCCTCTGGATTGGGCAAAGGCAGACAGCAAGCAACAGCAGGTGGTTTTTCCAGGAGTGGGTTTTTAAAGAAGAAAACGGGGAGTCCATGCTAGGATGAATTGGTAAATCCTAATTGGATGTACTAACCAAATAATGAATTTTGATTGTTGGATCTTGGTGTTTTGTCTCAGGGATGAGTCAGTGGCCAAATAAGGGAATGAACCTCAAGGGCTACAGCACTTTAGTAGTGTAGTCTAACGGTTAGGAAAGGAGAAAGAAGGCTAAAGGGCAAAACCTGTCAGCACTGTGCTTGTGGTGTTCAAGAACCCGTCATTCCCACCTTTTTAAATTTTATTATTGGCTTTCTGGGTGTTGGGTAAGTGGGCATCATTCTCTCTGGCTGCTTCCTGCTGATATTGGGGTGTCATTGTTAGGAACCCAAGGGAACTGGATTGTTGGTCAGGTCCGGGGAGAACAGGAGATGTCAGCTACTGTCCAGGTTCTAAGAGACTATCTGGGCTAGGGAAAGGTGTTGGAGCAGTTAATGAGGTTGGATCGTCTGGGGCTAGCCGCTTTGGGGATGTCTAGGATGCAGTCTGTGAGGGAACATCTGGGGCTGGCGACTTGCTGGAGTACTTTGTAGTTGGTTTGAAATCAGTTGGGACATACTAGGAAGAGACAGAAGACTGTAAGTTTAAGGAGTTTGGGGGTGAAATCTATCTTGGATGTACATTTGAAACTTTTAGGCTCATGGTCTTGGTAGTTGGGGGAGGAGAGTCCCAAGAACAAGGAAAAGGGGAGAGGACCAGGGACAGGGGGAGAGATCTAACCCTCATGAATAGACAGATGGGGAAACAGGATGTTGGTTGACAGGAGTATTTCTCTGGAGTCTGTTCAAACTACGAAAGATGGACTCAAGTTGATTTCTTGAAGCTTCTAAGAATGTTTTTAAGTTTATAAGAATAATGTTTTTAGATATGTTAGTATTAGTTATGTTCCTGCCTTAAGTCACAAAATTCTAGTAGCAATAGGGTTGGCATCTGGACCAAATCCTTTCCTTTGCTGTCTCACCCTATCTCACCACTGCTTCCCCTCCCCTCCCCTCCCTTCCCTCCTTCAATGCTGTACTATATTACTAGATAAAGGATGTGTCCATGACATTGCTTATTTAGGTGTCTATGCATGGATGCTTATGAATGTGTATTCTTAGTATACCAATGCATGGATGCTTATGAATGTGTATTCTTAGTATACCATGCTGTGCCTGTACTTTCAGTAACTGTGTACGGGATGAATGAATGAATGAATGAATGAATGAATGAGAGAATGAACTGTCTCCTCAAATACATTATAAGCACATGACAAGTAGAGTCTGCAGTTGACATCATGTAGACACCTCTGTGTTCCTCTGTATTTTAGTCACTCAGTAAAGATACCTTGTCAGTGGTGAGGGTGGTTTTATGCTCTGACTGCTGCCAGAGTTTGTCATGGGGTTGCATTGAGAAATTTCCATGGAGAATGTGGAGCCTAACTGAAGAGAAACATTTCTCCAGAGAAAGGAAAGGACTTCCATCCCTAGCTGAGGGAGATCCAGGTGAAAGGGGCATGCTGGGTTTTAAGATGGTCTGGAAATCAGCTCTGACAGTCAGGAGTGGGTTCTAAAGAGACCAGCTGAAAGTCACTCCAGCCTCAGATCCAGCTCCACCAGACCTCTATTCACAGATAGGAACCAGAAGCCATAGACACAAACCCAATGCACCACAGTTCCCTGCGTATACAAGGACGTGAGCAACTATCACTGTCCTTCAACTTAAAAGACCTGTCAGAGGCATCCTATAACTAAAACTGCCCGCAGTGTGCAGCTAGAGTTTCCGTTCTGTGAAGGTGGTGGGATGAAGGAGTGAGAGGGGAGCACAGGATGACCTGGTTTACAAACCAGCCTCCTCTACACTTCCATCGAGACCTCAGCTGGAGGGGGCAGGCTGGCCACTGCTCGCAGAGGTGCGTGCTCCTTTGACTTTCAAAACACTTTATACACTGCAAGACTGTCTTACAACACTGTAAGCCCAATGCATTTTACATGAAAGCCTCAACTTCTCTCAACTATAGAAAATCAAACTTGAGCCAAGATGATGTCACATACCCTCATACCCAGAATCTGAGGAGGTGAACCAAGGTATGCCTTCAGAAAGGGCTTTCCCCTCGCTGGATCTGTGGAGTAAGACCTGCTGGTTCCAGGCACCAGGTGCACCAGCTATCACCGCCTCTCCCCCCTCCTTTTCCCCTCCCTTTCTGTTTCCCCTCCTCCACTGTGTCTGTCTGTCTGCCTGTTGACTTTATATTCCTAGTTACTTTCTTTTTAACAAGGTAACTTCTGAACCTGATTAGAAGATTAGCCCATTAAAGTAGAAGCAAACCCAATCCAGTCTATACTAGTTTAAACAGGAAATGGGACTGTAGAAGGACATGAAGATGCCTGTGAGAACTCAGGGGGGAACATAGATATGGACCTCTGAAGGGACCAGAGTGACAATTGGAAAGTCTCCATTAGTTTTCCTCTCTGTCCCTCACTCCTTCAATGCTTCCCCCACCCCATCTCTGTTTCTATCCCTACCCTCCCATCCCTCTTCCCCTTTCTCCCCATATTTTCTCTTTCCTCTCCATCTCTTTCCTTTTCTTCTTTCTTTCCCCCTTCATAAAAAAAAGCACCTCACCCATCTATCAAGAACAAATGAAAGATCTAGACATCCCAAGAGAGTAACTCCCTTAGTCCCATTTCATGGCTCTCTGCTTCACAGCACTTGCAAGACTATAGTTAGCTAGTTAGTGAGTGAGTGAGTGAGTTAGTGAGTTAGAGACAAGGTTTCTCTGTGTAGTTCTGTGTGTCCTGGAATTTGCTTTGTAGACCAGGCTGGCCTCAGATTCAGAGATCGCCTCCTTCCACTTCCCCAGTGCTGGGATTAAAGGTGTGGGCTGCAGCTAAGACTGTCAGCGCATTGATCACCAGGTTGATGAGGCTGCTCTGGCTGGCTAGGCGGGTAGTCCCTTCCAGCCTCACTGCCCAGCTCCATGTGTGTGCCTCCTGGAGCTGCTCACTTGGTCAGCTGCATACTTGGTCCAGGAGGGAGACCTTCCCTAAATAGAGGAGAACTGGTCTCCCATCAAGGGTATACTAGTAGCTGCATTCCCCTGCTAGAACCTCTAAATGTCAAGAGTCTTTTATTAAGAGACCCTTGAAATTTACTCACATGTAGTTATGAGAGGGAACCACACAGCATCATGTTGCTGGATTTGAAATGTTCCCTCACAGGCTCATGTTTTGAAAGCAGTGGAACCTTCATGACATGAAACCTTGCTGGTAGAGGCAGGCCAGTGGGAATAGGCATTTGATGACTCTGGCCTGGCCCCTATTACTGGCCACTTTCCCACTATATGAACAAGCCTCCACCACCACGAGCTGTCCACCCCAGCATGATGGACTGAGGCCCACTGAAACCATGGGCTAAAATAAATCTTTTAAGCAGTTGTTTCTGTCCTGTATTGTGCTCAGAGGAACTTGGAAATAGCTATCATAGGGGTATGGCTGTTAAAATATGTAAGCACTCTTAAAAGTGCCCAGGATGGGTGACACTGAAGAAAGGACAGAAGCCACCACTGTACCCTTCATCCAAGCTAGTCCTTTTACCGCACAGGGGTGTTCTTAGAAGCTGGCACAGGGAATGGTACCAGGAGCAGGCCATAAAAAATTCATTAAATGCCCATCTCTCTGTGAGGAAGCCATGCCAGGCTTTACTCGTATGCATCATTAATTCAGTCCCCGGCTGGACTCTGGCTCAATGCTTGCTGTCTTAGAGCTTGGATGAGCAGTCAGCCCACGGTCCTCTGCAGGTGATCTATGCCGACGCTGCCTTTGCTCTGGCAAAGCCTCCTTTCAGAGTTACTGCCAGCTAACAGATTCTCCACAGCCCTAACTACCCCTTGGAGGACATTTGGGGCTCCAGATTCATAGTTAGCACCTTTTTCTGCTTAATTACAGCGATATGGAGAGATCCACACCTCTCTGTTTGCTTTGCCTGTTGAGATACTTGCTCAAAGCCAAGGGCCACCTGCTTGCCTCTAGGAAAGGCTGGAGAGGAAACCGTTTCATCACATAGAGCAGAGTTGTCTGCCCCAGGGAGAGATATCTGGGAGGAGCAAGAGGGAGAACATCAGGTGGGGCGTTGACTCTCATCTCTCCAGAGGCAACACTGTAAAAGGGACTCTTTTGTTCTTACCCTGAAACTAGTTCCTATCTCTAAGTTATTACTATGCACCTGCCATTCTTTTTTATGGTGACCACACCCCATATGATCCTGCTAATTGTGCATAGAGCCTTCCCACAGTGAACCAGAGCCAACCTTTATTTGTGACTAATAGACTTCTGCAGAAAGGACAGCATGTGGCCCTAAGGTTAGTAGAAGACATTGTCCATCATCAACCTCTTGGTTAGCTTGCTCTGGGGGAAGCCAGCTCTCAGGTTGGAAGGACACCCCAGCAGCCTCCTAGAAAAACCCATGTGGATAGAAACAGAGGACAGCTTAGCCAGCACCACCTGCCAATCAGGGTGTGCAAGCTGCCTCAGTGGTGGGTGTTCTAGCCCACCAGTTCCCAACAGACCTCAGCTCTAGCTTTTGTGCCTTCCAGCTGTAACTTCTGTCGCCCGAGCAGGGATGAGCTGTCTCACTGTGCTTCAGTGGGCTTATCCACACACCTTAGAGTGCAGTCCCTTAGTTAAGGTTTCTATTGTTTCAAGAAAACACCATGATCTAGAAGCAATTTGGAGAGGAAAGGGTTTACTGGGCTTAGACTGTCATGTAGGTTATCAATGGAAGAAGCTAGGACAGGAAACTGGAGGCGGGAGCCGATGCAGAGGCCATAGAAGAGTGCTGCTTACTGGCTTGCTCTTCCTACTTTCTTAAAGAATCCAGGACCACCAGTCTCGGGTTGGTACCATCCACAATGGACTGGGCCCTCTCCTATCAATCTCTAATTAAGAAAATGCCCTACAGACACATCTTATGGAGATCTTTTTCTCAATTTGTGGTTTTTTTTTTTAAAACCTCCTTTTATACAACTGGAGTTTGAGTGTCATTGACAAAGACTAGTCAGAACACGCAGTAAATGAGCACTGGTGATTTAAGACGTGTTTAGGGGAATTTGTCATCCAGCAGCAGCTTGCTGCCTCCCTCTGTTGTACTTCATCTTTTCTCTCAATGGTCATAACAGGCTATCAGGTGGATGCTAACACCCTTCTTCAATTTACAGGCGAGGAAACTGAGGCTCAGGTTTTCCTCTTGCCTCCTCCACATAGCAAATCCTAGATCAATGACGATTCATCTGCGCTCAGTCCTCACCCTTCCAAAAGCATGGACCTATAGTTTCCCGTATAAGAGCCTCCTTTTCCCCCCTCTCTTTGGGTGGGTATCTTAGTTAGGTTTCTATTGCTGTGATAATTACCATAACCAAAAGCAACTTGGGGAGCAAAGTTAATGTATTTCCTCTTACAGCTTGTAGTCTATCACTGAAGGAAGCCAGGGCAAGATCTGAAGCAGACACTGAGGAGGAACGTTGCTTGCTGGCTTGCTACCAATGGCTTGCTCAGCCTGCTTTCTTATTCCACCCAGGACCACTCCCAGTGGGCTGGGCCCTCCCACAATCATTGTTAAACAAAAACAAAAAAAATGAGGGAGAAAGCATCTCCTCAGCTAAGGTTCTCTCTCCCTAAAGAACCTTAGTTTGTATCAAGTTGACAAATAAATGCCTGGCAGTGAGCCAGAGATGCAATGGCCCTAATTCTACAGCATCCTCCAGCAAGGTGGGGCCTGCAGGCACCCCAGACTATGGGGAAGATCACCTTGAATCATGTTTTACACACTCTTACACATTGTCTAGCAAGGAAGTCTCTCAGCTGCCCATACAGACACCTACCTTTACAGCCACTTTCCTTTCCTTGTTAGACTCCCCAAAAGTGACTCCCCAGTTACCTGCTTCCATTCGCATCCTTGTCCTGTGGTCAATTTATAGAATGGACTCAAGTCCAAAACATAGAAGAAATGAAGGGTCAGCAGGTAACAGCACTTGCCACCAAGCCTGAGGACCGAAGTTCTGTTCCTGGGACCCACGTGGTAGAACATATGGTAGAATGGAAGCTCTGACTCACAACGTTGTCTTCTGACTCCCATATGTATGCTGTGGAATGCTCATGCCTGTGTGGGTGGTGGGTGTGGGCTCCCACATCCCATAATAAAGAAATATAATTTTTAAAATACTTTTTAGGAAAAGGAATGACAACGCTGGCATTAGAACTAAGAGCTCATTCGCATGTGAGCTACTTGAGAGCCTGACACAGCAGAGAAGCTTTCCAGACATACTCTTGAATATATACATACAACAGACCTGAACCCTGCTAAGACTTTGTGTGTCCTCAGCACGAGTTATACAGAAACCCAGTGTTCTAGTAGGCTTTTGCAAGGCAGGGAGGATAGAGGAGGTAGATATTCTACTAATGCAAGAGGAGAAGATTTTGAGTGTTGTCATTAAAAAAAAAAAGAAAGATAATTGGAGAGATAGCTAGGTTTAACTTGATGGCACAATGTATACAGTATTAAAATATCATGAATAATTTCATGCATAATTTCTGTGTTTTATATACCAATGAGGAGTTTTAATTAATAAGATTTAGAGATTATCTGTCTTTAAGGGTTAGCCACATATCTGAGCTCTCCTTTCTTGTAAATCTTTGAGGATTCATTAATTAAATGGGGTGAGAGAATACTACCCGATGTTGGCTGTGCTTCCGAGTTTGCCATCACATCACCGGTTTATGCTGAAACTGGCTTTGTACCTTCAGGATGAAGCCATAAAGTGATCCTGGAGCCTGTGAACTACTGCAGTCAAAGCCCCAGAGAGCAGCGAGAACAGGTGCTACACAGACTCAGTAGAGTGGAAGTGCCCAGGTTCATTTCTCTCCCCCTCATTTGCTCTCTTAAAAACACCAGCCTAGATATGAGGAGAGGTGCCTGGTCTTATTGTAGCTTGTTATGCCATGTTTGGTTGATATCCCTAGGAGGCCTGCTCTTCTGTGAAGGGAATGGAGGAAGAATGGATTTGGGGAAGGGGGAGGGGAGTAAGGTGAAATTGGGAGAAGAGGAGGGAGGGGAAACTGTAGTCAAGATGTAATACATTAGAGAAGAATGAATTTAAAAAAAATCAGTGCCTTCACCAGTCCCCATATGTTAATGATTAATATTAAAACTGGCAGCACTCGATCTGGCTTCTTGTTATGGTGCCACCATGTTCCCGAATAGACAAGGCCTGAGGCCCTGAGCATCGGTGTGTTCTCACTGCTGCCATGGCTCAGGCGGGCCAGAAGCAATGGCCCTGGCACCCACAAGACACCATCATGGGAGATGGCTCTGCCAATCTACCATGCTGTCTCCACAAGGCTGGGCTGAGCCCAGACCATTCAACCATCCCACCATCCACGCGGTACTCGGTAAAAATGAGACTCTAATGCTTAAAGATTATCCAAAGGCTTTATATGTTTGGTAATGCTTAATTAACAAGATGCTCATACAATTAGAGGTGTTACTCAATTAACTAACCTAGATATAAGTTGTTACCCAGGACGGTCCTGGACCTGTGGTTTTCCATGGCTCCTACATCCTGCTTCCTCTTCCTCTCCTTACTCCTCCCACATTAGCTCCTTCCAAATTACCAAGTTTATTGTAAAATGTAGCACGGTGGAGGGATATTCTACTACACCAATAGGCTGGACTAGGGAGCCAGAGACTCTGGAAAAAGTTCACCTGGATCTGGAGAAAGCCCAGGCTTTTCTTTTATTTGGCCCCGCAGAACCTAGAAGTCCATGGTTCATGGATTTCACCTTCCTAAACCAGGAACGGTTTGGCTTCTAGTAGAAAGGATCCCTCTCAGCCATTTTTTTTTTTTTTTTTTTTTTTTTTTTTTTTTTTTTTTTTTTTTTTGCCAGTGGCTTCCTGTTTATACCTACTTCTTTTACCTCCAGAGCTAATCTGGGATGCCTTTCCCTTTGCATCAGAGAGGAACAAATAAGCAGAGAGCAAAGTAGCAGCTGAGAAATGTATCGGTCTAATAGAACCCTCTAGTAAGTTCTATTCTCCACTACCACCATCCATCCGCAGGCTGCCGGGGTAAGGTGCGGGGTGAGGGTATTGCCGGGGTAAGGTGCGGGGTGAGGGTATTTTGTAGCCACATTATAACTAAAGAAATTCTGCATACAAAAGTCTTCACAGACTAACAATACACGTTAGATATTAAAAGCCCAATACATCCTAGAACCAAGAAACCAATTTTAACCTAGTAGTATCCAAAAACAGCATTCACATTTTTTAAAACCACCTCTAAACACCTGGTAGAGCACCCATTGTTCTACAAAAGAGTTTGCAATCACTATCCAAATTATGCGAATTTTTGCCTACCATAGGATCTCTCTCTCTCTCTCTCTCTTTCTCTCTCTCTCTCTCTCTCTCTCTCTCTCTCTCTCTCTCTCTCTCTCTCTCTCTCGACTGATTCATGGTGGAGATCTGGCCACTGCCCTTTGCCTGCCAACCTCTTCAGATGGCTGAAGAGTTAAGAGAGTGTAGGAATGTTGGGTGGAGCATACAGCAATACAGATGTTGCTTATTACTGCTTGGAAACTCTCAGTCGCAGTCTTGTTTATAAGCGTTGCTCAGAGGGGAGCTTCTAACATATGCAGCAGGTAGATGCCAGGCGTTAAGACTCAAGACCTGCCAGATGTGTCAGTTGGGACACAGGAAGAAAGGGAGAGTCAGAAGCAGAGCCAGCAGTGATGCATTCCTGTGCTGTATTAAGGCCAATCTCAAAGCCACTCTGGAGCTGGGCTTCAGAACTACTACTCCTTGTGGAAGGCAGGGGAATGGGTCATTCTGACTTCATTGGATTTCCTAGATCCCAGAAAGGAGAGATGGTCATAGAGGGAGATTTCTATTCATCAGAAGTGATCCTTCCCACCTTAGGCCAGCAACAGTTGGTAAAGTAGATCATTCATTCGTGAAAGGGGACCTGGGTACTACCCCATCAGGTTCAAGGAGATTGAAGTTTTGAGTTTTGACTTCCTGGGACTAGCAATTAACAATCCAATCACCGAGCCTTTATTGATTTGGAAAGAAGATTAATGTCTTGCTTCTTGGAACTGACCTTTAAGTACTAAGCAGACAATATAGAAAGAGACCTTGCTACGGATTGATGAAGTTTGTCCCCATAGACTCATTCGTTCGTCACCTAGTCTCCAGCATAGAAGTGGGAAGGAATCAGACCTTTAAGAAGTGGAGCTCAATTGACAGTCATTAGGTCATGGGAGCTCATGAATGGATGGTTGTTGTGTTATAGCTGTAGGTCAGCTCTGGTAGGTGCTAACTGGCATCTGTGAGAATAGTTGCTATACAAGGAGTACATTGGCCCCTCCCCAGGCTCTTCTTGCTTTCTTGCTTATCTTGTGATGCAGCTGCACATGCTCATTTTCCCCATCTCCTTCTCAGCCATGTTGTGATGCATGGGGTAGCCTGACCAGGATACAGGAACCCTGCTTTGGACCTTCCAGCAACCAGAATTGTAGCCAGATAGGCTTCTGTGTTTCAAAGATTTCTGAGCCTCAGGTATTTTGTTACAGAAACATACAACTGATGAAGACAGACACAAAAGTTAAACCTTCCCTTGATGTATGATAATTGGGAAGGTCAAATTGTTCCTACAAACATCTTTCCTCTCAACCATCCAAAGGACCGCTTGGGACCTTACTCCTAAAATGAGCTTCTGACTCTTCAATCTCTGACCTTCATGTGTTGTATCCATGGGTTTCTTGTCCTTGAAGCTTCTGTAGTTAGCTCAATCATTGGAGGGGGCGGGGGTCCACTAAGAGATGTTTTCTTCTTCCAGCTATTACAACTCCTGGCCAGGAAGAGTGGCCTTGCTTATCCAAGGCCAAAATTATGAGCTTGACTCATGTTGTTTCCTGGAACTATTCCTTCCCCTCACCCTGTCCACACAGGTATGTGTGAAGGGAAAGCTCTTTTCTCTGGGAGGAGGTATACCAGGCTTCATTGTTTTTTTCTGGGTTTCCTTTGTACCTCCATCTGTAAGTTGAACCTTCATGAGGTTCTCATTAACAGCCAGGTCCCTGGCCATGGACCTCCCAATGTTCCTGACACTCTGAATGTTGTGTGTCCTGGACTTGAGAGCTCAGAGTGGAACAACCTAAAGTATGGCGTTTTCACACTCTCTGCTCTCTCTATTGCACCTTCCTTTTTTTTTTCCTTTAAAGATCCTTAATCTTTATCCGTTTATTTACATGTATGTGTATCCATCTGTGTGAATGTGTGCCCATGAAGACAGGAGCCTACAGAGGCCCAAAGAGGGTATTGCACCCCCTGGTGCTGCAGTTACAGGTTGTTTTGAACTGTCTAAAGTGAAAGTTGGGAACTGAACTCTGGTCCTCTGGGAGAAGGCAAGCGCTTTTAACTGCTGAGTCATCTCTCCAGCCCCTGGCCGTTGGCCTTCAGCAGTCTTTCCTGGCTGTTGTAGAAGGGTCGATACCCATTAATCATCACTCAGAGGCTTTCTCCATTCCCTTCCCAATATATCATTCTCCACAAAGAATGAAGAGAGTGAATGCTTAGCTCTGAGCCTCAGTTTCCCCTTGGCAAGATGAGGATAACCCCATAAGTGTTAAAGATAGTATCATTGTTAGCACAAAGAAAGCAAAGATCACAGAGAAGTAGGAACTTGTTCATGGTCACCCAGCTATGAGCAAGTAAGGCCTGAAGGGAAGAGTTTCTAATAAGTATGGAGTGCTTGATATTGTACCACAGCCTTCTAGTGTGATACAATCCGGTGTACCCTTGAAGAGTCAGGAACTGAGATGGGGTTGTTGTGGTGATTTTTGTTGCTGTGGCAACACATGTGAGAGAAACCACTGAAAAGCAGCAAAGGTATTTGGGCTCATGGTACCTTGGCTCCGTTGCTTCTGGACTCCTGCACCATGAAGCAGGACATCCCAGCGTGTGAAGGAACAAAACTGCTTACCCGTGGCAAATGGTAGGCAGAGACAGCCAGAAGGAGGGAACCAAGGACAAGATATTCCCTTCTGGTAAGCCAGTTCCTTTAACCAGGACCCACTCCCTAGTTTCTGCTACCTCCCAAGAGTGCCATCAAATTTCAAACCCAACATTGCATTACTCTGATGATTAGGTCAGAGCCTGCAAGAGCCAATCACCAAGAGCCTTTTTGAGTCAATCACCCTTTGAGTCTGTTTTCTTGGCGGGAGAGTATTTTTCATGTGTGTATTTGGGGTTTGCTTTTGACTTATAGAGACAAGTGAAGCCCAGGTTATCCCTGAACTCACCATGTAGCTGAGGATGACCATGGATTGTTTTGATCTTCCTGCCTCTACTTCCCTAGTGTGGGGATCACAGGCTGTCCCACAACACGTTGGACTGAGTATCAAACCTAGGGGGCTTTGTGCAGGTTATGCAAGCACTCACCCAATGGAGCCCAAACCAGAGCTCCTCTCAGGGTTTTCGTTTGATTTTTGTTTCACAAGCGCCCTTAGTCGGGGAACACATCACCTCTAATGCATAACAGATTTCTCATAATCTAAAAAAACACGGGAGAAGTCAGGATCTGGGCTGTACACTTCCCTTGTCGTTGGTGTTATGGCCCTAGGAGCCTGTTATTGCACAGACCTTCCTGCTCACCTTGCAACTGTTCCAAGGTCTTTACCTGTCTTCCATGCGACAGAATCTTACATGGATCACAATTGGAATTGTGCCACTTACAAAGGAGCCTATTTCTAAATCTCCAGCTTTGGTTTTTTGCCTGCAAGATGGCAGAGAGAGGGGGCAGGGGACAGCAGTAGTTTGTCAAGACGACTATGAGGGCCTGAATGAACAATATTGACAATTCTTTCTGCAGAGAAGCTTTTCTGTAAGCCCCATATCCCATTTTTCCCCTTCCAGGGTGTCCTGCCCATTTCCCACTGTCCAGGGAAAGGGAGGAAACCTCTATTCCTCGGCAGCTTTGCCGTGCCTTTTCGAAGGCGTGCTGCCTTACAAATCAGCTGAGGTGTGGAAGGAAGTTATGTCAGGCCCTGTCATGCGCTGGGCACCTTCTCTGAGGTCAGGACACTGTGAGCAAAGCCTCAGAAATCCCAGCGTGCAGCTCAGCAGCGCGCTGTCAGAACTGACAGCTGCCATCTGATGTGAATTACCTCCAGCTAGCAAGAGCTAAGCCCTTCACAGGACTTTACTTCCTAAGGAACTCGGAAGCACAAATGAGGCTGAGGAGAAAAGCCGAGCATTTGCAGGGATTAAAGACATCGGATAGCGAGCATTTCCTGGCCCACAGGACCCTGCCAGGCGGCTGGGGCAGAGGTGGAGGGATCTGGAAGTGGTTTAGTTACGATGATAACCTATTTCTGTTGGCTGCTTGTGTGAAGTCTGAGGAAAGGCTAAGCTAGATTATCCTTAGATACAAGCCAGGCACCTTCAGAAGCAAAAGCCTGGGCTTCCTACAGGTTTCCCATTAAAGTAACTAAACTCCCCCTCTCTTCTCTGCCTCCTAATCCAGAGAGAAAGCGAAATAGACAAAGGACAAGAGGCCAAGCAGAGACCACCCCTGGGCTAATCAGCCATAGCCAAAAGATAGGAACACAGAGGCCAGAGGGCCCTTCAATGGGGTTCCTTTCAGAGACAGGAGCCTATGGGTTTGACTTGTCTGTAACAACAGGTAAGTTATACAAAGCAAGCCCTTGCTGCCTGTGCTTGGTTCCCAATGTACCGCATCATTTGCATAGTTTTCTGGGACATCTTTGAGCTTTCTCCCTGTGCCAAGCTCTCTCCTGACTCGGGGCTTCTAAAGGTCCCATTCCCTCTGTGTGGTTAGCTATTTCTAGCCTCTGACTCTCATGGCTCCAGTCCTTCACCTCTTTCAGTTCTCAAGTTAGGTGTCAGACCACGGCCCCCGGGGCTGGCTCATGGTTGCCATACTCATGCCCTGGCAAAAATCCTTAGCAAGGTAACTAGAATGGCCTGGTCTTCGGTGTCATCACTTTACCTTTGTGTCTTGGATTTCTCATTTTCCACTCTGTTCCTATTGTTGGCCATATTGTTGTGAGCAGGCAGGTGCTTGCTATATTTTCTGTTCTCTGGAGTTAGGTTTCTGCCACTGTGACAAAATCCCTGAGGAAAACCAGCTTAAAGGAGGAAAGCTTTGTCCTGGTTCCAGTCCGTGGTTCCCTGACTCTGTTGCTTTTGGCCTGTTGAAAGTCAGAAAACATCCTGGAGGGGAAAACAGAGCTGTCTTCCTCATGGCAGCTGGGAAGCAAAGCAAATGAGAGGAAGGGCTGAGGTCCCAGCATCCCCTTCAGAGAAATGCCCTCAGGAACCTATTTCTCCTGCATGCTTCAGTTCTCAAAGACTCCACCATCTCTCAATGGCACTGTAGGTCGGTGACAAAGCCTTCAACCTGTGACCTGTGGGGGATATTTGAGATCTACAGCATGACATATAGATTCACAAACCTTCAGAAGACCTTTATTCTTGGTTTCTTTGCGTTTCACGTAATGGCAGAGGCTCAGTGAGTACAAACTCTGTGTGTATGTGTGTGTGTTTTTTGTGTCTCTGTGTGTGTATGTCTCTGTGTGTGTGTCTTTCTGTGTGTCTCTGTGTGTGTCTCTGTGTGTGTATCTCTGTGTGTGTCTTCTTCTGTGTGTGTACACGTGTGTGTCTCTCTGTGTGCTTGTGTGTGTGACTGTCGCTGGAACTATAAAGGTCAAAGGCAGGCCCTGGCAGCTGTAACAAGGCTCACTAAAGAGATAAAGAATGGTGAAAAGCAGAGAAAGCAGGTTTATTCAATATGGCCTCATGGGAAGGGGACCAGATGAAGAGATCTCATGACACTTCCCTCAAGGCTGTTTTTGGGGTCCTGACCTGACAATTAAGTTTAACAAGTAGTAAGTTATGCATAGCTGACTAGTCATAGTCTAGGTGTGGTCCTGTCCATCACTGACCTATCACTGTCTGGGCTCCAATGTCTTGTAAGGTGGTCTGAGAATATGTCAGAATTGTATGTAATCTCTTCCTGGGAGACAGGTTCCTCCTCTGGTTGGTACTAGGCCTTAGCTGATCTCTCCCCAGCATAAGGTTCCTCAGTGGTCTCACAGGAGTATAGAAGGAGGGAAGTAAAGATCTCTGTAGAATCACTTCCCTCCTATTGGAACGTTACAGTAGCAGAATCCCTAAGAGCCTAACTCTCTCTCTCTCTCTCTCTCTCTCTCTCTCTCTCTCTCTCTCTCTCCTACCATCTTTGTAGAGACCACTGAGACCTCATGCTTCTAGAATCCAAGGTCCTGGGAACAGAGGTTCCCAGAACTGATTACAGCTTTTTCAGAGACCCCAACCCCAATTAGCTAATGAAAAAAAAACATTCCTGGCCCCCATGTGCAAGGCTTTGGCTCAGTGAGGCTGGGCAAGGCTTTAGTCTTCGCAGTTCCTAACAAGCATCCCCTGGGTGATTCTAACACGCATCCATGCTGGAAACCCAAAGCCTTGCGGGTATCTGGTTCCCGTCTGATTTTTTTTCTGTTTTGACTGTGGTTACCTGGAAGGGGATGGTGGAGAGAGAGCTGTGGCTGACAGAGAAGAAAAGCTTTGCCGACCTTTTTATTCAGAAGGAATAAAAGGGAATCGTGGTCCAGGAAGGCAGCAGGAAGGTGGAATTGTCCTTTGAATTGCCTGGACAGGGAACGTATTCTCTCCTGCTTGCCTTGGCAGCCTCGCCAGGCCTGGGAACAGGTGGACCTCACAGGGAGGCTTATGGGCTCCAGAATTAGCTTATAAATAAGTCATATGCACAGCTGGGCCTCTTGCCTCATAAATATTGACCAGCTGTGATTAAACAGTCCACTCCAGGCCACATTATCTGGTGGGAAGGCTCCTTTATTGGGCTATTAAATAAACATGAGCCGCACCTGCTCTATCTATCGGACCATCCTGCGAAGGAGGATGCTCTGGCCAGCCATTATGTAACCAGATAGGTAAGAAGAGCCACTGATTTCATTAAACATGTTTTTTTTGGGGGGTGTGTGTGTGTTGAGACAGGGTTTCTCTGTGTAGCCCTGGCTGTCCTGGAACTCACTCTGTAGACCAGGCTGGCCTCGAACTCAGAAATCCGCCTGTCTCTGCCTCCCAAGTGCTGGGCTTAAAGGCCTGTGCCACCACTGCCCGGCAAACATGTTTTTAAAAAGTAGGTTCATTTCATCGCTGCACACACGCAGGGGGTGTGTGTGCGTGTACACACAGGCATACATGGAGGCCAGAAGGTGTTAAATATTTTCTTCTATCACTCTTCTCCTGTTCCTTTGAGGGGGCCTCTCCTTGAACCTGGGCCTCACATTTTCTAAGACTGGAATCAGACAAGGCCAAGTGACCCTCTTATCCCTGTCCCCCCCAGAGCTGGAGTTACGGCTATGTGCAGGATCCCAGCTTGTTATGTGAGTGCTGAGACTTGAACTCCAAGTCCTCATGGTACAACAAGTGCTCGAGACTCTCCAGCCCAAATCAGTTAGCATTTTTTTTTAATTTAAACTGTTTGAGAATCTTATATATGAGTACTGTAGTTCCATCATTCTCATCAATAAGTCTCCAACTGCATCTTTATTTCCTTCTCTTTCTTTATTACTGTTACATATATACATACATACATACACACACACACATACACACACACACATACACACAGAGACAGAGAGGGAGAGAGAGAGAGAGAGAGAGAGAGAGAGAGAGAGAGAGAGAGAGAGAGAGGAGAGAGAGAGAGATCCTTCTGAGCTTATTTAGTGTTGCTCTTTTAGATGTCTATGTGTTTCGGACTGACCGCTTGGGACTGGGTAACCTATCAGGGTTCTGTTTCTGAGAAGACCGATGCTTCCTCTCTCAGTGGCCATTCATTAGTTGCCTATAGCTCTTTATCTAAGGGGAGAGCCTTGTAAGGTTTCCCACATGCACGTTGGCCAGTGCCATTATGCAGGTCCTGTTGAGGCAGCTCTGTTGTTGGTGCTTCTTTGGTGCAACTTCCATGTCATAAATAGAAGATGCTGTCTCACAGTAGACATCCTGCTCCTTTGGCTCTTAGAAGTCCTTCTGCCTCTTCTTCCTTGATGGTTCCTGAGCCTTAAGTGTAAGGGTTATGTTGTAGATGCATCAACTGGGATGGGCACTCCTCGGTCTATTGTCTGCATTTTGACAGTTGTGGACTTCTGTAATAGTCTTCATCTACTATAAAGAGAAGTTTTTTTGTTTTGTTTTGATTTTTTGTTTGTTTGCTTTTGTTTTTCCATATAGTATGTCTCTGTGTAGCCCTGGTTGTCCTGGAACTCACTCTGTAGACCAGGCTGGTCTTGACTCTGTGATCTACCTGCCTCTGCCTCCCAAGTGCTAGGACTAAAGGCATGTGCAACCATGCCTGGACAAAAGAAGCTTTTTGATTAAGCAAGTTTTGGATTGAGTACTTACTGTATATAAGGTGTTAGGCTGAGAGCTGGGGGCAGAGTGGATGGTGAAGATATTTTAACTCAACAGAAGACAGCACTTAAAATAAACTTCCTTCCCTAAAATTACCAAAACAATATTTTAAAAAGATGACGAAGGAAGATTACTTGGAAAATGTTGGGGTGTGAGTTTCCCCAGAAGTAGGAATGAATGAAGACAGACAGCTCTGTGTACAGCAAGGGATTGGATTACTGTCTCCTGCCTGCAATTGAAGCTCACCTACAGGCGGTGGAATGGGAGTGTGTGTGTGTGTGTGTGTGTGTGTGTGTGTGTGTCCTGTAACCATCCTGTCAGGAATGAAGATATTCTAAAGAGAGACTCTTGTACTCTTCCCTTTGATTGTCACAGACTACTGAAACAATGGGACCAAGGAGTTGGAAAGTTTCCAGGAACCTCACATGGGAAGCCTGACACCTGTCAGAGGAGGAGCTTGTCTCCTGCAAAGAGATTTCACACAGTTCTGACAGTTTGTCAGGAAAGACTGGAGCCGAGACCAGGATGATGCCTGGGACCAGACCATGACCAACACTGTCTAGATATGCACTCTCCTTGCCTTCTATTTAAATCTAAACCTTGCACCAGAGTCTGAAGATGGACTTGGGATGGAGGCCCCGTTTTCCTCTCCCCCACATGCCCACAGAAAATAAACCTCCTTTCTCTGCTTTATGCTGTTATTTAATTGTCATACAGAGGACTGGTGGCTGAGCCTAGCTTATTAGGGCTGCCCAAGATCTAGGCTTTCATCCCAACAACTTCAGTAGCAAGCAAGCTGCTGACACACCCTTATGGGATACTGTCAGGGTGGGAAAGCTGGAGCTGATGTTTCGGGCATCCTGCATGACTGGGTTGGAGGACACCTCTGGCTTTCTGTAGCTGGACTAATCTAGATGTGGACAGGAAAGGTAAGGAGGGGGTCTCAGTTCCAAAGCCCGTAGTTAAGAGAAGATGCTAGGTTTCCTGGGCTGCTTGCTGCACACTGGAGCCTCACCTCCAGGACTAATTAACAGATGGAGGATGATTTCCTGGGCTGCGTGCTTCAGAGTCAGGCTTTCCTTTGATTGATATTTTTGCCATCATCTGTCTACATCAGTCATAAGCCTAGCTTATCAAGCTGCACAAACTGCAGGACTTAAAAGAACAAAGGTACATGGTTTCCTGGGTTTGGAGGGGAAGATATTTGCTGACCCACATTCTTTCTGGTTGCTTCCAGCCACCCTATGTGCTTCCTGCTTCTGTTACGGCAGTTAGCTTCCTACCTCTAGATAGCCCTGAAGCCTTCTCACATCTGTGTCTATGCCTCTATGTGTGTGCACACATGCAGATGTAGGTGCAAGGAAGTGCAGAGGTCAGAGGTCCATCTCAGGTGCCCTTCCCCAGGAGCTGCCCTCCTTGTTTCTTCAGACAGAGTCTCTAACTGGGACCTGGCACTCACTGATTTGGCTAAGTTAGCTAATCAGTGAGTCCCAGGGATGCGCATGTCTCTACCCCCTTAGCATCAGTCTTCCAAGAACACGCTGCCACACCCAGCATTTTACAGGAGTGATAGAGAGCACTTAAGTCCTTAGGCATATTTGCAAAGCACCAAGCACTCTAGCTACTGAATCATCTCCCCAGACCCATCTGTAGACCTATCTCTTCTCAAAGGGACACAAGTCTTACCAGACTAAAACCTGTTATAATGTCCTCAGTATGATGGCACTTGTGCTATAGACTGTGTGTGTCCTGTGTCGGCTACTGTGTGGGACCCTTCATTCTCAGTGCAGTAGTGTGAGAGATGAGGCCTCCTCAGGGTTTGGTTTGAGGGAGTGAGGCCTTCCCAAATCTGTATCGACACCTTCATCATGGCAGTGGGATTGGCTAGTTGGGTATTTGTCCTTTTCTCTTGCATGAGGTTGTCTTCTCCTAATGTCCATTTCCACCACAGTAGGCCCACACCAGATGCAGCTGCCTGGCCTCAAATTTCAGAATCACACCCATATCAACTTCTCTTTGTAAACCACCCAGTGTTGGGTTTGAAAATGGACCAAGACTGTCTGTGAAGACTTCCATCTTAAAATAAAGCCATATTCCCAGGTACCAGAGAGTGAGGGCATGAATATGTCTCCACTCCTGTGTACCCCCACTGCACAGGGCCTGTCTTAATCACTGTTCTATTGCTGTGAAAAGACACCATGACCAAGGCATCTTCTAGAAGACACCATTTAATAGGGGGCTTGTTTACAATTGAAGAGAGTTAGACCATTGTCATCACAGTGGGGAACAGGGCAGCAGGCAGGAAGGCATCATCCTGGATAAGTAGCTAAGAATTTTATATCCTAATCCTCCAGCAGGCAAGGATGAGGCAGAGGTGGGGGACCTGGGCCTTGAAATCTCAAAGTCCATGCCCAGTGATACCTGCCACCAACAAGGCCACACCTACTCAACAAGGCCACACCTACCCAACAATG
>NW_021604665.1:8485151-8492691 GCF_004785775.1 Grammomys surdaster | reverse complement strand
AGGCCACACCTACTCAACAAGGCCACACCTACCCAACAAGGCCACACATAATTTTCCCAAACAGTTCATGGACTGGGATTAAGCATTCAAATAAACCTATAGATGAGGGTGAGGGCGGGTTAGGGATTTTCATTCAAATAACAGAGTCTTTTCTTCTTTCTCTTTTAAATTTATTTTTGAGTAAGGATCTTTCTGTGTAGCTCTAGCTATCCTGGAACTTGTTGTGTAGGCAAGGCTGGCTGATGTAAAACTCACAGAGCTCTGTCTAGTACAATTTCATGCCTGGCTTTGCAAAAGGTCTTGAGCTGCACTAGTGTAGGTAGGAGGTTGTAGGTTGACTGGATGAGGAACTTCATCTATGCAGCTTGCACAAGGGTGTCATCCATGCTGAGGTGGGACTTTGTGGCGATGTAGTTCAGTCTACAGGAATGGACTTGCAAAGGAGCCAGAGAGGTGTGTTCAATGTGCCTGCGGCCTTTGGCAGGATCAGTCAGACACTGTTTATGTTTCCAGGACAGTCAGTCAAAGGTGTTTCTAAGAAGGAAGAAGACTTTCTCTAAGGGTTTTGCAGCCATTGTATTGATTTATGGGTTTTATTAATATCAAGGTGGGTAGTAGTTATCTGGGAAGGTACTGTGTGTGGGGCAGGGGGGATTGGGAGGAGCAGCCAAGGCTAAAGATGCAGGAGAGCCCCAGTGGGAAGATGTTATTTCTTCAATGTCTCTCACAGAGGCGTTTATTAGAAATGGCAACAATGTGTCCCACCTGATTATTGTCAATACAGGATGCCGAGAATCTGGAGGAGATGGATGCACAGGTTCCCACAGCAATAAACAGCACTGCTTCCATCCCTGTAGGAGTGCAGCCTTGTACAGTGTATTCAATTGTTACTCCGAATGTAAAGGCGTAGGCTTGAGGGCCTTCTGTGGATAGCAACATTCACCCATGCACAAGTTCCTTCCAGCAAGCAAGGCAGTGTTTGCTCACAACCTAAACACATCTCCTGTGCATTTTAAATCCCTCACAAACCTAATAAAAGGTCAATGCTATATGAATTGTTGCTGCATGCTGTTGATCAGGAAATGGTGGCAAGAAGATTGGTCCATGTCTAACATGGGCACAGTCTTTTAATGAGATTGTTCAGCCCACAGTTGGGAGAATGGGAAAATGTGGAATCCATGTGAATGGAGGGCTGTTGTGGGATGCTGCCCTCCAGGACGTTACCACCCTGAAGTAAGAGCGTCTTTGATGGCTTGCATGAGACTCTCACAAGATCAAGGGAGCTGGGGTACAGTCATTAAACACTCAGTTGAGATCCCAGCCACTTCCTCCCTCTGGCCCCCATCTGCATGTAGTCTCAGGAAGTGCTAGTAGGCATGTCCAACCTTTCTATAGGACTCTAGACCATTCAATCAAGTTATAACATTTTTCATAATGTTCTAAGTAACTTTTAAACTTGGTGTTGGACCCTGCTCCTCACTGTCCTCAGCTGCACGTCACCATCGGACTTGCAGATCGGACACACCTACTGGGAGAGTATAGGAGAGATGGGAAGTTAACTAAGGCCGTTCCATCTAGGAGGCCTTTAGTAGGTCACCACCCATGCTGGGTGGGATGTTTCAAACAGAGCTGTTTGAGAGGCTCATCAAACTCATTGTGTCACCGAGCTGGACTTGCTTTGGGCAGTCATTAGTGCCCTAGCTGTGTTGGATAGACCTTGGTTCCATGTGTCTCCAAGGGGAGAAATACTACAAGGATCACTGGTATCAGTCGTTTGGGGCTCCACCAGAAGGTAGCAAAGTCTATGCTTTGATGTACAACACTTCAGTCTTTTGCCATTGGCTACAGTACAAAACCCAGGTGATGATAGGCTGTCCCTAGAGGTTCTGGGCCACTCTGCTGCTCACTTCCCCCTAGCTCATCCTGGCTTACAGCTATGCTACCCCATAGTCTCCCTCTGTCTCCACACAGTGTTCAACCTTTAAGGCTTGTCTGTCTTTAAATTTCCTTTTCCCACATGGTCACACTTTATGGAAGATTAAAGCCTAATTACTTAATCTTACTTTTACTTTTACTCTTTGCTTTACTCCCCAAGTCTCTTCCAAAGTAAATATGGAAGATTAAAGCCTAATTACTCTACTAATTACTTAATCTTAACTCAGTCACATCTATAGAGAACCTATTTCCCAATAAGATTGGGTACAGGGTTAGTACTGTCATGTGTCACTGTGGAGGAGGCAATTCAATTGAAGCACTGGGTACTGGGTGGCAAGCACTATAATGGAAAAGATAGAGAAGGACACCTCGGAGATGAGTCTCACCTCCTGGGAAAAGGGACATTGAAGTTGAGAGACTGTCTTAATTACGGCTACTATTGCTGTGGTGAATGAAACACCATGACCAGAAACAACTTGGGAAGGAAAGGGTTTATTTGACTTATATATCCTGAGTCACAGTTCACTGAGGGAAGCTAAGACAGGAGCTCAAACCAGGAAGGAACCTGGAGTCAGGAGCTGATGCAGAGGCCATGGAAGATTGCTTCTGGCTTGCCCTTCATGGCTTGCTCAGCCTGGTTTTTTAGAGCTCCCAAGCCCACCTGACTAAGGATGGCAAGGGCCAGGTTTCCTGAATCAAATCATTAATTAAAAAAAAAAGTCTTATAGGCTTGCCCAAGGCTTGATATTAAGCCGGCAATTTCTCGTTTGAGATTCTGTCCTCTGGGATGATTCCAGCTTGTGTCAAGTTGACATAAAACTAACCAGCACAAATTCCATGGATGACAGTGATTATCTAGGTATGTTGGGAAGTGTTAATTGGCAACCTAACGAACTGTACAGTCACCTAGGAGATGGAGCTCTGGGCATGCCTGAGTGGGGGGGGGGGAAGTTGTATCTTGATTGCATCAATAGAAGAGAGAGTCCCCACCCATGGTGGGTAGCACTAGTTCCTGGCTGGGATCCTGGACTGTAAGAGGGATGGAGAGAGGGAGCTGAGTATCCGTTGCAGCCTTCTTATCTGTAGATGTAATGTGACCAGCTCTTGCTGTTGGGCCTTTCCTACCATGATGGACTATAGCCTTGAACCAAAAGACACCTTTCTTCCTTAGATTGCTTTTTGTCAGAGTGTTTTATCACAGCAAGAGGAAAAGACACTAAGACACTGGGGTAAATGATTTCCAGCTAGGGAACAGCATCAGACTTGGAGGAAAGCAAAGCAGGGGCCCTCTTGGAATGACCAGTAGTTCCGGCTGGCTGGAGTTTTAAGAGCAAGAGCGTGAAGGCAAAAGAGGAGCATGATGGGAAAGAAGTGTGGCTGGGCAAGTCAGAACATTCCAGAAGAGCGTGTGATGGTAAGAAGAGGGCTGTACCCAAGAACCTTTATCTATAGGTAATGTTTCCTTACCTCAAGCTTCTAAGTGTGGTTGTTTCTCCATATGGTGTCCACAATGAAGCTTAGAGATACAAAAAGAAGGGCCCAGTGGAACCTTTCAGAGTGCCTATAAAATGGAAGGACACCTGTTCTGTTAGTTATCCCACACTGGCCACAGAGTACTATCAGCTTAGATTGCTACCATCTGTCTCCTGGGAGAGGAAAAAATAATCAAATAGCCCATGAAATGTTTAATTATAGACTTCAATAATAGTATGTTAGTATAAGTTGAAGAATATTTGTCTTTAAAAAAAATCAGTGTTTAAGTACGTCAGCAATTGTTTTCCCTCTAAGTCCAGAAATAGTTGGTATAGTTTCTTTACACCTACCAGGAACAAGCCTGTTTGTTATATTAGTCTCTAGTCCATAGACTATCTATCATTCCATGGTGCAGGATGGCTGCAGGCACCCCATCTGTCAGGACGATAGACTAGAAGGTGTGAAGAACAGAGGACAGTACCAACCAGTCAACCAAATTCTCTGCAGATGCCCTCACAGAAACCAATCATATGGCCACCAGCTAGGTGAAGAAAATAAAGATAAAAAAAGAAAGAAGAGATAAAGGCTGGAAAATGCAGGCTGTGAAGGGGGTCATTGCCACTTCAAAATTAAACCACAGTGGTAAAACAAGGACAAAAGGGACGGAATAGAGACTAGCTGGCATTCAGCTGCCTCTGTCACAGGGGACATGAAGCAAAGGAGCATCATTCTGTGAAGAAGTGATGCTGATGTTGAGAGGCATGTGGTAGTGAGGGGCCAAAGGGGAGGCATGGGCTCTTCAACAAAGAACAGAAGAAATACTCTGAGAAAGGATCAAGGGAGGGACAGAGGCCTAACAGTGCAGGGCCTCATAAACATGTGGTGCTATGCCTGGGGAGATGGCTCATCAGTGACCTAAGTTCTGTCCTCAGAACTCACTTCAAAGATCTGGGCATGGTGACATGCACATGTAACCTCAGTACCAGGACGGGGTAGACACAGAAAGATGCCTGAGCCTGGTGGCCAGCCAGCTCAGCCAAACTGTCAAGCTCATAAAGAACTGAGAGACACTGTCTCAAAAGAGACAAGAGTAACTGAGGAAGATACTAGAAATTGATCTATGACTTCCACATTGTTGTATACATACATGGATTCACACACATGTGCAACACCCCTTCACACACACACACACACACACACACACACGATTTTAGAGCCTTGTGCTAACTGTGGAGAAAGTTGCTCTGCTCTGGTTAGTCTCAAGCGGTAGATGGGAGCCTTGTCTTTTGTATATGTTCTGGAAACCTGTGACATACATGGTACCAGGTTCAGGGGATACAGAGAGGTGATATCATGTTGCAGGTGGAGCCTGGTACTATAGAAGGGTGATCATATTCTGGACTATAGCTCGCAGTGCTAGGCACTGATCTGTGTGCAGGGGAGAGTCGGTGTTGGGAAAGGGCTGGCAGCAAGGCCTGACATGTCAGTTATCCTTCTCACTGTTTGACAGCAACTACTTCAGAGAAGAGAGGTTTCAGAGTGAACAGTCCATGTGTGAATGGTACTTGGCAGCTGGAGTGTCTCCTTCTGTGACACTGGAAGCATGTCAACTTATTCTTATCTTGATAGATCAAGAAAACAGGGCCAGGCTATCTCCCTAAAGGCCTATGCCCACCAATGAGGTTCTTCTTCCCAGAGGGCCCACAGCTTCCTGAATACACTGCCATCAACTGGGGCCTAAGTGTGCAACCACTGTGTGGTCCCTAGTTAGTGGTGCTGTTCTGAAAGGTTGTAGAACCTTTGGGAGGTACGGCCCTGCAGGAGGAAGTGGGTCTCTGTGAGACAGGCCTTGAGGTCTATAACTTGGTCCCACTTCCTGTCTCCTTTGAGATTCTGTTCTCTAGGATGAGGTTATTTCAGGTTCAAACCCTGATGAGGTGATCTGTGGTGATTGTGTGTGAAAGGGAGACTGAAGGTATGCCAAGTAGATCTAGCACAAATGCTAGAAGAATCTCTCCCAAAGTGAGTTATTTCTGGAGGGGAATTGAAAGATGAGACTGAAGCCTAGCAGGAGTTAAATCAGCCAAGGCTCTGTCAGTCAGTCCAGCTAAGGCTGAGCAGTGAGAGTTACACCTGTCACTTTTCCTATCGTGAGGAAGTACTGGCAAGAAGCATTCATTTTGGCTCAAGGTTTAAGATCCCAGACTGTCATGTCTGGGTAGGCATGATGGGAGGGATGGCCACACCTGGTCACAACTGGGCCTACTAGAAAGCAGATACCAGACAGGAAGTGGGACCAAGTTATAAACCTCAAGGCCTGTCTCCCAGAGACCCACTTCCTCCATCAGGGCCGTATCTCCCAAAGGTTCTACAACCTTTTAGAACAGCACCACTAACTAGGGACCACACAGCTAAACACACACACCACATTCACATGTAAACTGTAACAGGGGTTACAGGCATGGCTGGTGAAGTCAGGCACCGACAGGAGGCAAGCTTTGTCTTCCCATCCATTCTGATGGCAGAACAGAGGAACATGAGAAGAGACAGAGCTACAGTTACGAGAACAGGAGCATGATTTTAATGATCCTGACTCCTTTTATCATTGTTGGGCTCCCCAGCCTCTTGCTGTTTCCAGAAAATACAGAAGGCCAGGCCCACCACTGCTTATCTTAAACTGTGACATCCAGGAGGCTTTGGAAGCAAAACTCATTTGAGGGCAATACTTGAACCCAGCTCCAGTCTGTGCTTCTTCCTTCAGCCTGAGTAGGGAAAGATGTCTTTTGGCTTTCAGATCAAATGAGTTTGATTGTGGAATATTAACCGACAGAAGGTATATATCTGTGTCACCCATCTTACAAAAAAATGTCTTATTTCCTAGACTCTATCTGTCCCAGTAGTTTTAGGCAGAGTCACCCTGTATATAGTAGAACCATTTTCTTACTTGAGTTTAAATCTGCAGATCATTTGACAGGTCCATGGAAGTGACCTGCTGTCAACATCCTGAGCCCACACTTCACTGAGTCACAGGAACTATGAAGCAGGTCTGTGGCCAGAGTTTCCCTACCTTTGTGACAGTTTGTCAGTATCGAGTAGAGAAGAGGACTTGGGGTTACTCAGGGTGTACCCACTGTTTTTAGGATTTAATGTCATCGATAGCTCCAGGATGTTTTGTCCTATTAATAATTTAAGCATATGTAATAGTTTAGACCACAGAGGGAGTTTGTGCCTATGCATGTGTGTGTGTGTGTGTGTGTGTGTGTGTGTGTGTGTGTTACAAGCTCATACACCAAAGCACTACACTATTCTGACTTTTTTTCTGGAATCAAAATCAGGTTCTCACACTGGTGCAGCAAAGCATCTTACCGACAGCCACCTTCTCAGCCCACAGTCTGCGCTTCTGCAAAAGTGTTCTCGGTTAGTTCTTGTAGTCATGAGCAAAGGGCATCGGCGTTCCTCAGCCCAGGGCACGTACCTGGAAATGGTTGATGATTTGTTCAAAATCTTTCAGGGAAACCTTACCTGCCCTGACTAGGTTCTGTCTCTGAGCTCTCTGCTCTCTGCTCTATAGGATGACCATTTCTTTTAAATCAGTGGTTCTCTACTTGTGGGTCCCGATCCCTTTGAGGTTGAATGACCCTTTCATAGGGGGTGTCACCTAAAACCAGCAGAAAACATAGATATTTACATTATGATTCATAACAGCAGCAAACTTGCAGTTATGAAGTAGCAATGGACACAATTTTATGGTTGGCAGTCACCACAGCATAAGGAACTGTATTTAAGGACTACAGCACTGGAAAGGTTGAGAACTGCTGTTTGAAATGCATCTGTGGCAAATGGATGTTACTGTCCATTTTTTGTCACAAGGCCACTCCAGCTTGGCAGCTATGGCTGGATAACCTGCTCACCTGAGGATTCTGAGGCTATTTCTAGCCTCCACTGGGACGTTCGTAAGGATCAGCTTTGAGTGCCAGATGACTGACTAGACAGGGGACGAGTGGATGAGCAGGCCATGAATTTGTAAAGACAGATTTTTCTTGTCTCTATTCACTCAATAAAATATAACAATTGTGCGTCCACCTCTCTCCCTCTCCCTCTCCCTCTCCCTCTCCCTCTCCCTCTCCCTCTC
>NW_021604665.1:8464562-8485141 GCF_004785775.1 Grammomys surdaster | reverse complement strand
TCCCTCTCCCTCTCCCTCTCCCTCTCCCTCTCCCTCTCCCTCTCCCTTCCCCCTCTCTCTCTTTCTCTGTGTGTGTGTGTGCGTGCGTGCACATGTGTGCAAGCATGCTTTCATGTGCACATAGGTAGATGCATCCTGGGATCCTGGGTGTCAGATGCTGCAGGACACTGTAGCTAGCACCATGCCAGCAGAGTCCCCTTTCTTAGGAAACTTTGAGGTTTCCCTTCCACTCCAGGAGCAGGTGGAAAGCATTTCGTAATATGTCAGAGTCACCTGTGACACACAGGCAAGGTAGTAGGGAGACACAGTCAAGAACTGTGTTCTGGCCGGGCAGTGGTGGCACACGCCTTTCATCCCAGCACTTGGGAGGCAGAGGCAGGCGGATTTCTGAGTTCGAGGCCAGCCTGGTCTACAGAGTAAGTTCCAGGACAGCCAGGGCTACACAGAGAAACCCTGGCTCAAAAAAAAAAAAAAAAAAAAAGAACTGTGTTCTGTGTACAACTTGGGGTTTAAAAGAGGGAATGGCTTGCTAAGAGGCAGGTGGTGGGAAATAACCTTCGACTATACCAGCCTATGGCCACGTTCCCACTAGCTGTGGTGACATAGGAGAAGGGGCTCCTCTTATCTCGGCTTCAGATTCTTCAGTTCAGAAAAGAAAAAACTGATGAAAAGAGCAAATACTTACCTCTGGTTGGGTGCTTTGTTTGACAGACATTGCTTTAAACCCTTCATATGCCCCAACTCACTCCATCTTCAAAAGACCCACTGAGGTAGCATGGGGCAAATCCCACACCTAGAAGACACTGATTGCTTGGAGGTATGAAGCAGCAGTGTCGTGCTCCCCTGGCTGTGGGACTGTCCAACTGTCATGAGTCGCTGCCTTGGGATGGTGTCTGACCTTCTGATACAGGTTTCACTTCTGTCTCTCTGGGATTTCCCACAAGTCACTGACCTTCTCTGGGGACTGGGTTCCCTCTGGAAGAAGAAAGGCTTTCATGAAGGGAATGATTAAACACCTGGGGAAATCTTTAAAAATCAATAGGTGGGCTCCGTTCCCAAAGGATTCTGAGTTGGTGAGTTTGAAGCTAGACCTGAGAATCTGTACTGCCTTAAACTTTATCATGAAATGCCCCCCCCCCAAAAAAACAGATTCAAAACCAGGGAGGACAACGCCCATCAATAGCTCCTGTCCTGGTGTCGATAGCTGTGGTCCTCCATCCCAGGGCACACACAGCTCACAGCAGCCCAGGGCTTCTCTGCCTTTTGTCAGTTGGTTGTTGGAGAATTTTTTTTTTTGAGCCAGCATCTCACTATATAGCTCCAGCTGACCTTAAATCAAGAGTGTCCTGCAGCCGTCTCCCAGGCTTGGGATTTCGGGTGTGAGCCTCCATGCCCAGCTTGCTTGCAGTTCCTATCCATTCCCTCTCCCAGCCCTTCACGGACAGCCGGACAGCCGTCCATTCATTTGTTTTCGGCTCAGCCCTTTGTGCTTTCTCTACACGGTCCCTGCGTCTTTATTAACAGCAGTTGCTCCCTCCTTCCCATGTGTTCCTATCTCCTGTGGGAACCAGCTCATCTTTTTATTTTTATCTGAATAATTCTAAAGCAAGCCACTCTTGTGTCACAAATGCCACTATCCCATTCAGCAAGACAAACAATAATTCCTTAATCTCAAACACAAGCAGGCAGCTGTGTGTCTGAGATGCCCCTTGGGTCTGTGATCACTCAAGTTTGACAATCGCTGGAGTAGCCCACCTCTGAGGGGCTTTCCAAATCAAACAAGCTGCCTCTTGAATCTGCAAAGCAGCTCCCAGCTAATAGACTTGAGCCAGTCTCCACCTGCTGGTAGGAAAACTCACCTGGACTAGAGAAACTGGGAAATTAGAACCTGGTCCTACAGCGAGGTGGTGTTGCCATGGAAACTTTCCTGGAACATCTAGGAAGTGGTTAGGCTATTTAGGCCTGGCTCTACCAATGTGAACAACAGTCAGGTGGATACTGAAAGCAAGCCCCACCCCAGAACATCGTCCAGCCTCTAAGGAAAGGCACCGCCACGCATAGGGCCAAGCCTGTCAATCAGGATGTAAGAGAAGGCAGTCGGTTCAGACCATCATCACAAATGCTTTCATCTCTGAACATTTGGTTCACTTCTCCAGACCTCAGATCAAATCATCCATGAACAACACCTTAAGATTTGCCCAGAAATAGGCCAGCTGTGGAGTCTGTCCAGTTGATGAGGCCACAGGTTGACAAGATGAGACCAGTTGAGACCAGTTCTGTACACCTGTGGCTGGTGCCCTGAGCAGCTCACTACCTGTCTAGGATAAAGGCTGTGACCCTTCATTTATGCTAGGGACTTTACTCTCTCCCCAAGGGTTTCAAAACCCACTACAAGCTGGGTTGGTGTCTCAAAGCTTGTAATCCTAGCTACTCAGGAGGCTGAGGTAGACAGATCCAAGTTCAAAGCCTGTCTGGCCTACTAAGTGAGTTCAAATCCAAGCCTGTGATTTTCTTTAAAATCCGTGGAGTATCCAATCCAGGCTCTAAGGCCTGGGATTTGAAACAGCACATTTTAAACGTACCAGCGTCAACCCCTTTCGAGAGGAAGCATGGTTCTTACTCATGGGCACCTTTGTTTATTTCTGTGTGGGTGCATACCTGTTGTGTTTGTGAGTGTGAAAGTATGCACATTCATGTAGAAGTCAAAGGTTACCCCACAGGTAGTGTTCCTTCGGCCCTTTTCACACTTTTGTTCTGAGACATCTCTTACTGGCCTCAGGCTCAGCAGTTAGGCTAGCCAGTGAGGCCCAGGATCTGTCTGTCTCTGCCTCCGAGGCACTAGAATGAAAAGTGTGGCTTCCCTAACCAAGCCTTTTCATTTTTTTAAAAAAAATATTGGTTCTAAGGATCATACTCAAGTCTTCATTAGTGCACACAGCAGGCCCTTTACTGAATGAGCTATCCCCCTAGCACTGTGACACTTACAAAGGTGAAATTTCACTTCTTAAAGGTAACTGTGACTCCAGGGCTAGTAAAGGACTATAGTCCCAGCTACTTGGGAGGCTAAGCTGGGAGGACGGTGAGTTCAAAGCCAGCCTGGACAACTTAGTGAGAGCCTGTCTGAAAAATAGAGTATAAAAGTAAAACAGAGATCCAGGGATGTAGTTCGGTGGTACATCACTTGCCTAGCATATGATAGACTCTAATATTAATGTCCAGTACAGAGAGAAGGAGAAAGAATAAACCGTTTCATCCCTACTGAGCTAAATTATGGCCCTGAACCCTGAATAAAGAGTTTGCCCAGGAAAACTCTATCCATGCTTAGAGGAACAGAAGTTGGCAGCGGATCAAAGCGTCTCATTGCTTAAAGACGAGCCACCAGGGGCATATGCATATGGCTGGGTATTTGGTGGGCTGGTTCCAGGCAACACTTTCCTCGTTAGCTTCTACATGAAAGCATTTTCTGCTGAGGCCTGCAATTTATATTATTCCAATTTTCAAAGCACATCCTTCAGCAGACAGACTACTAACACCTAACTGGTCCTCAGTGGCTCAACTGGTCCCCAGCCATCCCCAGCCATCCCCAGCCATCCCCAGCCATCCCTAGCCATCTCCAGCCATCTCCAGCCATCTCCATGCTGTTCCCACTAAAGAACAAGCTTACATGCCACAGAGCCAGATGTTTGTACCCAAGTGAGGAAACTGAGCCAGATATAACTGTGAGGTTCATTTTGGGGAGGGAGAAAGTGTCACTTACTGGCCACAACAGATACAAGGTTTTGGACTAGCCCTCTAAAGTCCCTTGTGACTTCCACCTAAGCCACCACTTAATCCATTACATGGCTGTATCTCTGGGAAACAGACAAGCTGTGTGGCCAGCCCTGCAGGCAGCTTAGAGAGATCTTGACTTTGGACAGGCAGGATCCACGGCTAGCTATGAGTGCAGCCCACATATTTGTAGATGATAATGTCATGCCTGTATCAAAAGACTGGCTATACTTGCTGGGATTAAGGTGATCTTTGGAAGGAAGGTGATGATTCAGGAGATCCTCTCCTAAAGAGGTGGGCACTCAAGCTGTTCCTTGCATTGACTCACTGGGCAGGAAAACTGCGGAGCTTGGCTTCCCAGAACTCACATGCCAAGGTCCCAGTCCAGTAACATTCAGGGGACAGGGGAATCTCCTTTCTGGGAAATATCCTTAATGATCCCCCTCTTTCCTGGGAGGTGGGGCCTGAAATAGCAGGAAATGGCTTAAGAGCTTCAACATTGCCCTAATAGCTTGCACTGAGTTGACAAATGGTAACTTGATGTGACTAAAGCCTGTTGCACTTGCTGGGCAGGTCAAAGGACCTCAGGGGCAGGTTGCTTCTCTACCCTGGGCCAGTGCCACAGAGCATCAGATACCTGAACCAACTAGAAGTGTTTGCCTTCCCCAACCTGGGGCTGTAGCTCACTCAGTCAGTAGAGTGCTTACCCAGCCTGCAGGAAACCCTGAATTCAGTCTCCAGCACCAGATAAGACAGGAGTGATGGCACACATATGTAATCCCGGGATTTAGGCGGTGGAGACAGGAAACTCAGAAGTTTAGGCCATGTAAGGGAATTCCCAGCCATTCTGAGCTACACAAGATCTTATCTTTAAAAAATAAATAAAGGTATTTCCTTCTAAGTAGCAGAAGGCTACCACTTACTAGAATGCAGAAAGCTCCAGGTGGTTAGTGATGCCCGTGCTGATTAGAATTTTGTCGATGTGACACAAGCCAGGGTCCCTGGAGAGGAGAGAATTTCAGTTGGGAAAATGGCTGTATTAGATTGGCTCATAGGTGAGACTTCAGGGGCATTTTCTTGACTAGTGAGTGACATGGAAGGGCTCAGCCCGTTGCATATAGTTCCATCCTGAGAAGGTGGTCCTGTGGTGTATAGTAAAATGAGGAGTGATCCAGTAGGCAGTGTTTCTCTGTGGCTTCTGGTCCATATCATGCCTCCAGGTTCCTGCCATGAATCTCTCAGTGACGGACTGTGACCTGAGGGTTGTAAGCTAAAATAAACCCTTTCTTTCCCAAGTCGCTCTGGGTCATGGTGTTTTATCTCATCAATAGAAACCCTGACAGGGCTTTAGGAAATCATGGAGTCAAGAGCAGTAAGGAGCACAAATCTAAGGCTTAAGAGCACTGACCTTAGCTGGATTTCTGAGTTCAAGGCCAGCCTGGTCTACAGAATGAGTTCCAGGACAGCCAGGGCTATGTGGAGAAACACTGTCTCAGAAAGAAAGAAAAAAAAAGTCCACTGGCCTTGCCCAAGAGGGGTTTGGACTCCATTCCTTACTTAGCTATGTGACCTTCACGTAAGTTACTTAACCTGAGTTACTCATTTATAAAACAGGGGTAGAAACAACAACTTTATAAGGTGATATCATGAGAACTAAATAAAAGATCATACTTGCAAAGTACCTACCTCTGAGTATGTCCCAAGCTATATCAAGGGTAAGATGGTATCTATTCTTATCATGGAATATTGCCAAAGGGGGTCAGAGCACTAGACTATAGAAAATACACCGGGTTACTGGCTGCTACCTCTCTTTCTACACATATCACCTTTCACATAATGCTTGCCAAAATTAATATCTCCTCCCACTCCAGCATATGTTACAGTTCCTCAGTGGCCCTTACTATTCTCTTATCAAAACCCTATATGGTTTGAGTAGCCCGAGAGTCCAACCTTAAGGCTTTATATATAGAAAAGTAGCTCTCATTGTGAGGCATTGAAAGAACAAAAGCTTAATCTGTCCTCTTCGTCCTTCACGATTGTCATTAGTTGGATTTAGTGGATAAGGCCATTAGGGGAGAACTCAGATGATTAGATCTCAGGGTGTTACAGGATGAGATGCAGAAATATCTCTCTTGCGCTCTCTCTCTCTCTCTCTCTCTCTCTCTCTCTCTCTCTCCCCCCCGCGCTCACTCTGTCCCGTCCTCCCTCCTCCCCCCCACATGTATGTGCATATGTGCGTGTGTGTGCGCGCGTGTGTGTGCGTGCTCCTGCTTTTTGCTCCCTGCCACATGATGTTTGAAGCTTCCTGAGACTGCCAGCAAGTGGGCATCATCACACAAGACCCCCACACCTTCCACCTCCAGAAACAGGACCAGACCAGACCCCCATCCTTGTCACAGTAGCCTGCATCAAAGCAACACGGAGTGGAACCAGATAATGTAGACCTGCCTGCTCTGGGGCCTCCTCCCCTCTCCTACTTAAAACCTCAGAAATAGTACTATTCTACTGTAGGGCTGCTAGCCTACCTCTGACCCATCACTTCCCTTCATCCTCTGTCTTCTGTCCCTCCCTCCCTTCCTCCTTCCCTCCCTCTCTCACTACTTTCCTCCCTCCTTCTCTACTCCCCTTCCTCCCTCCCTCAATCCCTCTTCCCTCCAGGGTTACTTCATCCAATTCTTCTCCTCCTTTGAGATAGTTGGTCCCCTCCTGCTGAAAGCTCCCTGGCCCTCCACCCTCCGCAGGCCTCTGTGGTCCCTCCTGGAGGGCTCTCCCAGGCTGTATTCTGACTGCATTAGCTGCACTGCGGCATCCGTGGTTCTCAATTTTCCTGCTCGTTAGAATCAGCAGGAAGCTCCATCAAAGTCCTGATGCCCTGGCCTCACCTCAGCCCAATTAAACTGCTTTATGGGGATAAGGCTCAGACATCAGGAATTCTCAACCCCCTGTAGGTGGCTCCAGTGTACAGCAAAGGTTGAAGACCACTATTCCCAGGTGGGAGGGCCTTAGGTGCACCGTGGGCACTTATGTGTGTGTGTGTATGTGCTCATGTGTGTGTGTGTGTGCTCATGTGTGTGTGTGTGTGCTCATGTGTGTGTGTGCTCGTGTGTGTGTGTGTGTGTGTGTGTGTGTGTACAGTGATGTTTCCCTGCTGATACTTAGTCTCATACCTATAGGAAGGCAGGGCACTGAGTCTGGAATATCTAGAACTATAGCATCATCATCTATGAGGACAGGGGTGTATGGAGGGTCGTGTGTACGTGCAGCCTGTAAGAAGCTTCTGGGAGTCTGAGCAGGAAGCTGAGATAGGAGGGCTGAGACCTATCTCTGAAGGTCCTCCTGGGGCTCATAGAGGAGTGCACGGCATGAGAGAACTGGTCAACTTGATTGTGAGCATGTGTGTCCCACAGGCACACTTAGGCCTCACCAATCGACTAGGAGGAGTTGAAGGCCCCATACAATCCTCATGTTGCAGGCTGACTGGCTTGTGGATGTGTCTCTGGGCCGAGGAGAGTATTGAGACTTCTCCACATCCTTGCAGATGTGGGTGTGACCCTGAGCCCTTTATCTCAGCACCCCTGCACTTCCATGTCTCTGTGGACAGTGAAAGAGAATGCTGAGACCTTGACCCATCCAAAGCTACCAGGAGTCCTGCTGGTCCCAAACCTGCCTTCCTGCTAGGTCTCTAACTGGTGGGATCTTCCTGGCAAGTCCATATCAAAATAAGCTAAGAAACGCAGCACTTTCCTTTCATGGAAGCCTCACTCTGAAAAATAAGAGCTTACCTCACCCTTTCTGAAGAGGACAGCTAGGTCTTTGCTTATTGAAACCTCAAGCCACCTTTGTCTCGGGCCTTGGTTAATACACCTCAGTGTCCTGCATAGCTGATAAGACAGGCTCTGGTTGGCCGGGCAGTGGTGGCGCACACCTTTAATCCCAGCACTCAGGAGGCAGAGGCAGGCAGATTTCTGAGTTCGAGGCCAGCCTGGTATACAGAGTGAGTTCCAGGACAGTCAGGACTACACAGAGAAACCCTGTCTCGAAAAACCAAAAAAAAAAAAAAGACAGGCTCTGGTTGCAAAGACCGGACCATTTAAACTAAAGAGAGCCTAAGAGGTGGGGAAGTAGCTCGGAACACAGGGACCAGGGCCAGGAAACATAAACATCTATGTCTATCCTACAGCCTGGGAAGGACAAGGCCCTGGTCCTGTGGGGAGTTGGGACAGATGTTCTCACTCCCTAGCATGTTCTGCACAAGAGCTGAATTTGAACCATTCTCACCATCCTGCTAGAAGTCATTTAGTGGCTGGTAAAGGACAATAATTCCCAGCCTCTGCACAGTGAGGTGCATGCAGCACAAGATGAGAAAACCTAAAATTCTATTTGGGCTGAATTCATTAGATACTTCAGAAGAGATAGGGAGTGATCAACCCTGATTATGTGCCTCTTGGTTGATGCTTTACAGACAGGAAATCATTCCTTCTACCTCGTGCTTACCAATCTCATTTTAAGTACTCCAAAGCACAGCCAGATAAATAATCATTTAACCGAACATAGCTAATACATGACAAGCCACGATTTGGCTATCAGATCTCCATTAGTCTCTTTTTTTTAGAAGACTGATGATTGTGATGTGTGTTGTGATGTGTGTGTGTGTCTGTCTGTATATATATGTATATGGTGTGTGTGTGCTGTGTATGTGTGGTATGTGTGTGCTATGTATGTATGGGATGTGTATGATGTGTGTAGTATGTGTGGGTGTATTCTCTGTGTGTATTGTGTGTACATTGTGTTGTATAGTTTGTATATATGTATGTGATTTATGTATGAGTTTGTGTGCGATATGGGTCTGTATATGTATGTTTAGTGTGTGTAGTGTATATATGTGGTATATGTATGCATATGTGTGTGTGTCTGTGTACATTGTGTATATGTGTGTTCTATGTGGTATGTACATGTGTATATGAAGTGCATGTAACATGTCTTTATATGTGTACGTGTGTGTAGTGTGTGAATAGTATGTGTATGTATATATGTGTGTATTAGGTGTTTTTTATGCTGTAGGAGAGTATAGTATATTATGTGTGTATATTTTATGTATCTTGTATGTGTAAGTGTGGTGGGTATGGTGGTTTGTATGTGTCAATATTTTGTGTGCATGACTATATGTTGTATGTGTGTTGTGTGTATGTGTGTATATGTGCATATGAGTATGTGTCTCTATGTTATGTGTGTTTGTGCATGTATGTGCATATGCTATGTGTGTATGGGTATGTGGGTGTGTATATGTGTGTTTTGTGTATACATGAATGGTGTGTGTGTATATATATATATAAGTTGTATATGTATGTGTCTGGTGTGTAAGTATGTGTGTTTTGTGTGGTGTTTATGTGTTTTGTGTAAATGTTTATGTGTGTGCTATGTATGTATTTAATATGTATGTGTATATGTATTGTGTATGTTGTGTTTAAATGTGTGTGGTGGGTGTGTATGTGTTTGGTATGTGGTATATAATGTGTGTATATGAATATATTGTGTATGTAAATGGTATGTATATATGTGTATAGTATGTATATATGTATATGATGTATGATATGCATATATGGTATGTGTATGTGTGTATAGTATGTATATATGAAGTGTGGTATGTGTGTATGGTGTGTGTGTGTATGTGTATAGTATGTGTGTGGTATATGTGTGGTATGTGTATGTGCAAGCACATGTGTACATGTGTTTGTGTGTGTGTGTGTATATGTGTGTGTGCATTGACATGTTGACAATCAACTATCTTTCTCCTCATAGGTCCCATAGATTGAGGCTAGGTTTTCATGCTGTGAGCAAGTTTTATGGCTGAGTCCTCTTCCAAGCTCTTTCTTTTTGTTTGCTTTGCTTTGGGTGGAAGTAGAAGACAGAAAACTGAGCATACGACTTGGTGATCAGAAACAGATAAAATGTCATTTGACACTATTATTCCCAAAAAATGTTCCCTGGGGAAGTCAAACTACTGGAAACAATTCAAGGGTCTGGGCCAGGTCCCTCAGCTTCCTGGGTTCAGAGATTAGAATATTCAGGCAGAGGTGCCCTTATGGGAATCTGAAAGAGGTCCACAAGGTAGTACAAGGTTGGGGGACATCCTAGACACTTGCTCCATAGTAGCTGAGAAATACATGTGTCTCAAGAGCACACAATTGTGCCTCAAGCTGCCGGCTGCCACATCAGGGACATCTCAGGAGTGTTTTGGTCTCCATATGGATACCGTGTCCCTGACAACACCTCTATAGAAAGAGAGTGACATACCAGCCAGGGTAAAAAGGAAGTCCTGTGGGAAGGTGATGGCCTTTTAGTACAGACCCAATGACTGAGTGCACAGGCCCACATCACCTGGTGTTCTCTCCACCCCTTTACACAACAGCTTCTCTTTGTTTCCCTAGATGCTGAAGAGCATTTTCTTTGGCTATAGAGAAGGTCAGATCCTATTTGGTCAATAACTGTGACACAGCTGGAAGGAAGTACTGAGAGGTGAGAGCAGTCTAACATGAAAAACAAGTAAAAGACAAAGAGTGGGGTCAGCGAGCAGCCTGGATCAATGAAGCCCAAACTCTGGGAAAATGTATCTGCGGGTGAACCCCAGGCTTCCAGGAATCAATCAACAGCCCTTGAAAAATTGTGTCTTCCATAAAAATGTCACCTGAGCCTTCAGTGTCACAATGAAGGTGCCGATAGCCAGGCACAAAATAAATGGCCCATTAATACTCATTGATGGCTTTATTGATTGGTATGTCCAGTATAATTAGCCCCGATGATCTTCAATCAATACAGCATGTGGAGGGGCTGGAGCTAAGGAATTCAGAACAGGGATAGAAAGATGTGATGCCCTGAGGGCCACAGGCTTGCTATGTAGGCTGGAAGCATCCAGAACTCATCCGGATTTCCTTACCTGTAAAGTGAGAAGCTAACAGGCCAGTGCTTCCCAAGGTGATTTCAGCAGACCTTAGAGTTCTTTGAAATGTTAGTGTTCACATCCCACACACAAATGTGTCAAGCAGTCAGATTTGGTTTTAGGCCAATTATGCAGGACTTCCCAGAGATGTGCTGGGGATTGTGGCCATCTCTGAAAGTTACTACAACACATGTTGATTCATTTCCTGTGTATTAGACAGTGCCAGGCAGAAGCCAGGTACTGCGCACAGCTGAGGGGATACAGCAGTGAAAACCTAAGTTTGTATCAAAATATTTGAATTCTAGTGCAGGATGACAAGCAGAGAGTCTGTCAGTCAACAAAGATAACCTGACAAATGACAATTAGTCATGCACCAAAATACCCCCTCTCTAAACACATAAAACCACCACTGACACAGCACATGAAGGGGAAGGTGGTACTGTCTTCTTTGTAGGAAAGATGAGATACTTCCTCTCTGATTAGGGGATGTTGCCCAGCAGGGAACAACATGTCTAAAGGGTCATTGCCAATGAAAGGGCCCTGGTGTAGGCACATTGGTCTTGATTCTGAGACATTGAGGAGGAGAATGTGTCTGACATGGCTTTAGAGATGAATGACTTTCCTCATCACCATGACAAAATCCCTGGTATGAACAACTTAAAAGGGGATGAGAAGGGGAGGAAAAGGAAGAGGAGGAGCTAGGAGACAGGAGAGAGAGATTGGAGATGGAGGCAGATGTTCACGTGTCTGTAGCAGTCAAAGGTGGTTGGTATATCTAGGTTGGGTATTGGGTTACACTTCTGATTTTATGGATATCTTGTTACTGATCATTACCAAATATAAAAACCTTTGATTAATCTGTAAGCATTAGAGTCTCATATTTCTACTGGGCCCACGTGGATGGCGGGATGGTGTAGGCAATGCCCAGACTTGCAGAGACAGCGTGGGAGATCGAGTCTAGTGGGTGGCAGGGCTGGTGTTTCTAGTTGGCTATTTCTAGCTGTAGCACACACGTGGCCTCCAGCCGAGAAACACGGCGGCTGGGCTAGACAGAGCCACTGCAGCTTAGATAGTCGGCCTAAGCCTGAGGCCGTTTTAAATACTTACCTCATGGTTTCAGAGGGCTCCAGTCCATGGCCACTTAGCCCCATACACTTGAACAGAACATCACAGTAGCGTGAGTAGCCCTTAACTTATGAGGTTAGGAAATAGAGAGGGGAGGCTACTAGAGATCCCATGTCACCTTCAAAGACACATCTTGCCCCAGTGACCTATTTCCTTCAACTAGTGGCCCCACCTAGAACTTCCCAAAATAGTGTCCCCACTCCCAGCCAGGACCAAACACTCAGCACATAAGTCTGGATTTAGAGCATTTCACATTCAAGCCATACAAAGGGACAATGTGGGCCAGAGAGTTGGCTCAATGGTTAAGAGCACGGACTGCTCTTCCAGAGGTCCTGAGTTCAATTCCCAGCAACCACATGGTGGCTCATAACCATCTGTAGTGGGATCTGATGCCCTCTTCTGGTATGTCTGAAGATAGCAACAGTGAATGCATAATTATAAAATAAATAAAAAATCTTAAAAAATTGTTTTAAAAAACAATTTTTTTTAAAAAGGGGGAACAAGGTATAAGGGACTTGGCCTTGATATAAGGGGACATTTTCTGTTGTATCTCTGAGTTCCAGAGTTAGATAAAGACTGCCAGCTCCCACAATTCCTTGAACCCAACATCCCAGTGGAATAGAGAGTTTGTTTTTTTTTCCAGTACAGACGTAATGATGAGACATGAGGTGGCAGTGTAATGCTCTAGGCTGGCCAGTGGGAGAATGGATGTCTTTATTACAGCATCCTTTAGGAGAAATGACATTCTACAGAAGAGGGGCTGGTGAGAGGGCTCAGTGGTTAAGATTACTAATTTGTCTTCCAGAGGCCCTGGGTTTGATTCCCAGCACCCACATTGCAGCTCATAACTGTGTGACACCAATTCCAGGGGACCCAGCACCGTCTTCTTCCCTCTGCATTGTATACAGAGTCAGGCACACAGGATACCTTCTGACTGACATTTAAATCTTCTAAATCAGAAAGAGCACTGTGTTGGTAGCAGCCCCTCATTTGACTATGTGTGTAATGTTGGGCAATTATTTTGTCTTTCTGTGTGTCAGTTTACATATCTTTAAACTAGCAATACCTATTCTTTTACAGTGAAAGCAGGCGCGAGGATTTCCTGGAATGATGCAAAGAATTTAGACCTGTCCCAGCTATATCATACATGCCAGTAAATGTTACCTGCTATGATAACCGCTATTTAAAAGCCAGAGAAATGGACCTGGATGATGCCTCACTAGATCAGAGTGCTTGCTACCATCCCAGAGGGCCTGAGTTCAATTCCCAGCACCCATATCAGCTAGTTCACAACCACTTGTAACTATAATTTCAGGGGATCATATTCTCCATCCTGATCTCTGTGGAGACTCATATGCATGGCATAGGTTCACGCACACATACACATAAGTAAAATAAAAATAAATCGTTTAAAACTATATAAACAAAAAAAAAAAACCAGAGAGAGGGGTCTTTTTCTGATTTCAACCCTAACCTCTTTTTACACTCAGAAAAAGATGACATGAAGATATTGTCACAGCTCTGTGACTGTACTGTAAGAATCTGTCATAGCCATCTATCCTACTATCACATGGAGCAGCAGCCATGTTCCCTGGTAGATTCTGCATCACTTACTGGGGAGGGGCTGTTAATCCAGTAGAGGGCAGCTGAGGACTGGACTAGGTGGCTGGAGGAAGGAAGCTACTGAGAGGGAGAAGCCTTGTGGTCTAGAAGTGCGGGCCATCTCAGTCTGTGAAGGCAGCCAGCCTGGCCTCAGAAGAATCCAGAGAGAACTGAAGCCCTGGTTGACCATTCACTGCTCCATCCACCCAAGTCTCAAAAATCTACACCCCCCCCTTGTGGAATTATCAAGGTCTAGAGTCAATGAAATGCATTGTTTCTTAACCAGGGGAAGTTGAATTTTCCTTTCACGTTATAGCCTGAGGCATCTTTAACTGATAACCATCAGCTCAGTTATCACATTGCTATCAAATCTCCATGACAACCCTCCTTTCAGATGCATCTATTCCCACAGTTACAAAGAGAGAAACAGGTGGGGAGGATTTACTGTTGGGCTATGTAAGGACTAAATTTTGGGAGATTGGAATTGTGGGGGTAGGGGGGGGGGGGGCGGCCCCCCCCCCCCCCACCAGAGTCTCAGTTTGTTATGTTCGAGATTCACCCCCTAGAATGCAAAATGAATACAATTCTTTTGTATGTTTATGTTTTTTTTTCCACTGTTAACATGGGAACCCAAATCACCTAGATTTCTTAGGTTCCTCATTCCCAAGATAGGGCTTCTACTTCCAAGTTTAGTCTTTTATATTTCACATGCTGCTAGCTTGACAGGCTCATGCTGTTCTCAGATACAGGTACACTTTTCTGGTTTCTTGTTTATGCTGAGAATTCATTTAGCAAACCCCTTCCAGTTAATAAGGATATGAAACAGTACCTGCCTTCCGCCCCCAACTTCATAGCTGAATTACAGGTTGGAGGCTTAACACATCAGCTAGCTCCTGGCTCTGTATCTTGCATGCTTCAAGTTCCACTAGTTTCTTAGACCTCCAAGGCCTATGCTATCTGTGTGTGTGTGTGTGTGTGTGTGTGTGTGTGTGTGTGTGTGTGTGTGCGTGTATGTATGTTTGCATGTATGCTTGTGTGTTTGTAAATATGTATAGTCAGGATGTTATCTACCTTTTTGTTGTTGTTAATTTGTTTTTAATTACTTATGAGTTAGGGAAGTGGTTCACTACTGGCTGCTCTGACACAAGATCTGGATTCAGTTCCCAGCATCCACATGACAGACAGCTCACAATCATCTGTAACTCTGGATCTAGGGGATCTGACAGAAAACTGACTTCTATAGGCACTGCACATACATGGTATTCTCTCTCTCTCCCTGCCCCCCCCAAATGTAGACAAAACACTCTAATACATAAAATAAATAATGTGAAACTTATTTATAAATTGAAATTCATCAGTTTTGAAGGTTGTGGATTTTTTTTTACATATGATATGGATATCTTTTTTTAGATATGATATGGAGATTTTTAAAATATGGATAATCTTTCTAGATAGGCTGGATTAGAACTCCTGATCTTCCTACTTCAGCTTTCCATGTCCTAGGATTGTAGATGTGTGCTGCCATAGTTGGTTTTATGCAGTGCCTAGGGATCAAACTCAGAGCTTTGTGCATGCTAGGCAACTACTCTAAAAGCTGAATTATGTGCACAGCCACCATCTTGGTTTTTGAGTCAGGATCTCTAGTTGGCCTGGAACTTGGCTGACCAAGTCCTCATACTTGCAAGGTAAGCACATTACCAACTGAGCTGTCTCCCCGCCATAGCCTATGCCGCTTTCCTTGGTTAGTTCATAAATTTTCCATGTTCTCTCAGCATCTCAACGGTATATTCTGTATTTTCTGTCTTTGGGGATTAGAAACACAAACATGTGTCACCATGCAATTTCCCTTATTAAGAACAACCTCTAGGTAGAAGTCTCAGTGGTTATTTAGGGTAATGGGAGTGAAAGGCTGTTTGTCACTGAGATAAGAGGCGGAAAATCTGCCCTCACCGTGAATATAGAAGGATGATTTGCCTAAATGATTCAGAGATGATTTGTCTAATATATTAATCATGAATAAGAAGAAATGTGTTCATCTTAGCACTGTTTATATTAGAATGCTGCGCTTGTCATGCTGGCCTGAATTTTATAAGCACACTATGCAAGGAGAAAATGTGAAATAGATTTATTCTCATGTTGGAGGAGTTTGTGCTTCATCATACGCACTTGGCTTCTGGCTATGGACAAAGTCATTTATCTGCAAGTTTTCTCTTCCACTCATTTGCTGTGGCTGTAAGATTAACCAATGGTGTAGCATCCTTGTTCGGGCCGTATTTATGAAGGGCGGCTGTTCTCACGCAAATAGCTTCCAATATTTTTTAAATGGTAGCATCTTTCATGAGGATGTGGTAGTAAGCCCTTCAGGCATAAAAGCTGAGAGTCCCAACTCATGTTAACAACTTGGAAGGAATTTGTATTAATTTTGCTTGAAAGGGGAAAGCAACAACAGTTGAGAGCTGGGAAAAAATAAATAAAATGTTGTAATCATGGTGACTGAACTTGAACCCTCAGGTGTCAGGGCTTGTGTGTGTGTGTGTGTGTGTGTGTGTGTGTGTGTGTGTGTGTGAAAGAACAATGCTGGAGTAAAGCTCACTTCCAGTTCAGTGCAAGCAATGGATAGAATGTTGGGTTGCCTGCTTGGATTTTCCCCTCTGATCAAGGGCCCTGATGATGGCAACGGTGGTTAAAGGCTGGTAGTTATGTCCTTGCTGCAGACTTCGGGCTATTTGTATTGTCCACATCTAGTGCCAGTGGTAGGGTTTCACAGAGCAAGAAATGCCACTATAGTTCAAGGTCCATTGTTTTTATCCTCGTTGAAATGCTTTTGCCTCTGAGAAGAGAGCCAGTACATCTCCCTGTTCTGTTTACAAAACACTTGCATTTTAAACTCCACTTTTCTCTGCTGCTGGAAACAAAATCCAACCAAACATATCCCCCAGCTGGTTTGACTTAGCACAGGTTTGACTGGCTTGGTTGTTTTGTGTTTGTTTTCTTTTTTGAATTAAACAATTAATTCAGGCCAACAACTCAAGTTTTCACTTAGTTCAAATTGAAAAGGACGGGCAGTCAGGCTGGCTGTATTCCTAGCTTGGTGGACCTCCGAGCCCCAGCAATTCATTTTAGACGGTGTTGTGACTCCAAGAAGTCCCAGCTGGGAGGAGGACTAAGTCCTTGAAAACATTTCGCTACCACTGCTCTGACTGGCTTTTATAAATGCTTCCAGGAATGCATGGCAAGAGAGACTGTGTTTCCAGAAACAGTGGATGGGAACGCCCTGCCCTGGGCTGCGCTTCCCACATCAGGACCTCGTATGTGTGCACAATGGACTTGACCCAGTCTTTCCTATTCAGAAGTGAAGCTGGACTCATCATGGGCTCCTCAAGGCCAAAGCAACCTGGAAACCTGAGTCTGAAACCTGCCTCCTCTAAGATCAAGCTGGGGTTGTCCTAGTGGAAGACTCCAATATTCCCCGAGTGCTCTTTGTACAGATAACCCCAGTTCCAGGCTGCAGGCTAGTGTGAAAGACACTGTGTATAAAGTCTGATTGGATGATGATGCAGAGAATATGATTATCAAGGAGAAAGTGACACCACTGCAACTCCAAATGGTCACAGCTCTCAAGAAGCAAACTGCACAAAGCCCAGGAGTCTTCAGAACTCTCACCTCTGCTTAACAGAGGTTCTCAATCCCCTAATGCTGCAACCCTTCAGTACATTTCCTGGTGCTGTGGTGACCCCCAACCATGAAATTACTTTGTTGCTACTACTTAACTGTAAATTTTCTAATTATGAATTGTAATGTAACTATCTGATCTGCAGGATATCTGATATGCGAACCCAAAGGACTTGAAACCTACAGGTTGTGAACCACTGGCTTAAAAGGTCTAGTTGCTTAAAATGGTCCAGGAGTTTTAGTTTGGACTTTGGACTGATCCTCCCTCTCTCTCTCCTTCTCTGCCTCCCTTCCTCCTTCCTTTGTTTCTCCCACATCCCTTTTTCTCCTCTCCATCTCTCCTCTATTCCTTTACTTCTCTTTTTTCTTCCTTCTTTTTCCACATGAAATAAATCTCCAGTTTTGACATATGTCCGCTGTTTCATCATCAAGACAGATCCAAAATGAATCTGTTCTGATGAACAAACATACTTTCAGACTGTCTACTGAGCAATCCTGGGCCTTTGTCATACTGCTCTCCTGTTCCTACCTGAATCCCCACAACTCCTGCCCAGTCATAGCAGCTCCAAACCAGATGCCCTTCCCACAAGCTTTCTGCCAGTCACCATGACAGTCCAAGGTCACACCTCATCTTCTGAGTACCCAGAATACCTGCAGACAATTCCTTATATGGCAGCTACTGAGATTTCTCTCTCTCTCTCTCTAAAACTATTTAATTACCAAAATATTTAATAATACACCTGTTGAATTATAGTGAAGTAATGCAAAAGAAAAGACCCCCAAACAATACCCAAAGACCCCCTTCTTCTGTCTGCCCTACTTTCTTTCAGGAGTGATGGTTTCAGAACTCTTCCAACACCCACCCAACCCTCTTTCTAAGTCAGTGATTCTCAACTTGTGGGTCACAACGTCTTTGGGGGTTGAAGACCCTTTCACAGGTGCCACCTAAGACCATCAGAGAACACAACTATTTATATTATGATTATCACAAGTAGTAAAATTACAATTATGAAGTAGCAACAAAAATCATTTTATGGTTGGTGGATCACCACAATATGAGAAACTGTATTAAAGGGTCGTAACATTAAGAAGGTTGAGAATTACTGGTCTAGGTTTTTATACCACAGTACAGATGGGGACAAGAGATTTGTTTTAAACTTGAATATGTGAAATCATACTCTGTGCTTATTGTGAAATAGAAGGTTGATACCTCACTCTTTAAAAGGTTTGTTTATTTTATGAGTGTTTTGTCTGTCTGTCTGTCTGTCTGTATGTATGTATGTATGTATGTATGTATGCTGCATGTATTCATGCCTGGTGTCTGTGGAAATAAGAAAAGAGAGTCAAATCTGGAAATAGAGTTAAGGAGGGTGGTAAGCTGCCATTCGTGAGTACTGGGGATTGAACCTGGGTCTTCTGCAAGAACACTAAGTGCTGTTAATGCCACAACCATCTCTCCAGCCCTCAGACACCTCACTTCCATTGTCCTTTTTCTCACCATGTACCAGACATCCTGACCAACCCCCTTTATTTCTCACTTGCTTATAGCCATCCTTGTGGCCATGACTTGTGTCTCACTGTGCTTTCAATGAGCGTCGCCACAGTGGCTAGTGATACCGAGACTCTTCATACCCTTATCAGACACCTCTGCTTCTCATCTTGAACCCTTTAATTACCTAAGTAGGATGATTTGGGCTTTTACATTGACATAAAAGAGTCCTTGTTTGTTTCAGTAAATATTCTCATCAGGTCTGTGAGTTATCTTTGCACGTTCTTCCTGTTTTAGTTGGCTTTCTCTTGCTGTGATAAAGCACCAGGACCCAAAGCCACTTGGGGTGAGGGGTAGAGTTTATTGGCTTGCATGTGTCCATCACTGGGAAGTTGAGGCAGGAACTCAAGGCAGGAACCTGGAATCAGGAACTGAAGCAGAGACCATGGAGGAATGCTACTTATTCCCAGTGGCTTGCTCAGTCTGCTTTCTCATACAACTCAGATTCACCTGCCTAGGGTTGGTGCTGCCCACTGTGGGCTGGGCCCTCCTACATCAACTGTTAATCCAGAAAACATCCCACAGTCTTGCCCACAGGCCACACTGGTGGTATTTTTTTCTATTGATGCTCACTCTTTCCAGATGTCTCTAACTCGTGTCAGGTGGACAAAACAACCAACCAGTGCAGTGCCCTTAAAGGTCCAAAGTGCTTCACAGCGATGAAGTCCAAATTAGAGTCTCTGTTGCCAGGATGACCTTGCCTTGCCTAAGTTCATGAAAGTTTCCCCCATGCTTTCTTCTAAGAGGTCTAGAAGTCTGGATACTGCCTTTAAGTCTGTGATCCATTTGCAGTTAATGCCTACATATGATGCAATGAAAACGTCCAACTCCATTCTCCTCACCATTTGTTGAAAACATTATTCTCTTCCCATTTAATTCTCTTGGCACCCTTGTCAGAAAGAAAGAATCCGTGGACCACAAATGTACGAGTTTTCTCTGGACTCTCATTTGTATTGAGTTGGCCTATATGTCTGACCTTGGGCCTGCAGTGGATGGTCTTGATTAGCAGAGCTTCTGCATGAGCTGTGCAACAAGGACGTGTGAGAACTTTCCCCCATCTGTTGGATCTCAATTGCTCCCGAGCTCAGGACATTCCTTGTGCCATATTTTGGGTGGATCTGGTCAGCAGGGAAGGGAAATATCTCACTGTTAACAGATGAGGGAAACTCAAGGTTAGATGTGATTTAAATGTTGACATATGGGCTAAACGTATAAGCGGTAGTACCAGCGTTGCTTTCCTCTGCTGGCAGTGAGTCTCCATAGACCTTTCTCTATCTGCTCCAGGGAGGTCCCTACAGGGGCCCAATCTGAGAAGTCACAAGAAGAAGAAGAAGGCTGCTCACAACCTCAGCGTGTGGAGGCCACTGTGTCTAAGGGTTTCCTTAGTCAAAGTAAGGTGGACAAAAGGCTGTGCCTACCTGGCTGGCTGTCCCTGACCAAGCTGAGAGGAGACAGCTTTAATTCGAGGACTGGTTTATTTGGAAACTCCAAGGCCCTTCTGATTTCTGACACTGTTCCATTCTGCAGCTACCCAGATAGCTGGGATTGAGCTTTGGTCTGAATTGACTTTCTGTTGTTTATCTTCTTTAAAATGATGTACTCTGGGGCTGGGAGAGTAGCTCAGTGGGTAAATGTGCTGACTGTGTAAGCATGAAGAAATGAATGTAATCCCCAGTACTCATGTAAAAAAAAAAAATCAGGTTTGGCAGCACATACCTGTAATTCTGGTGCTGAGGAGGTGGAGGCAGGAGGATCTCTGGGACTTGCTACCCAGCCAGGCTAACCAAATCAATGAGCTGTAGGCTCACTGAGGGAATTCTGTCTTAAAAAATAAGAAGAGAAATTGAACAACCCCCCTAATATTGATCGTTGGCCCCATACACACACACACACACACACACACACACACACACACACACACACACA
>NW_021604665.1:8449868-8464552 GCF_004785775.1 Grammomys surdaster | reverse complement strand
CACACACACACACACACACACACACACACACACACACACACACACACGGCAGTTCAGGGACATCGTATGATACTGTATAATCCATTTAAGGGTCTGGACTAAATGTGAAACCAAGAAGAGCAATTAGTGACTTCATGACTCAAGCTCCGATTGACACTTTGCTTGTAAAGGAAGTCGTTTGTTAGTTTGAGACCTTATGAGTTAATTACTGCCTTCAGTTCTCCAAAACATAGGCTGGGCCTGGGTGTTTGTACTCTAAACAGTTAGAGCATGAAATCAGCAGACTTAACTTCCATGTGGCTTTAATTTACCAAATACCTCAGTTGAAATAAATGATTGGCCTTGGCAGCTGAAGTGGAAACAGGACGTTCATCTGCTCGCTAATTGTTTTCGCCTTTCCTTTCTCTTGCTCTTGTCTCAAAACCAAGAGAAGGTCATGCCCCCACCGAGGGATGGGAGCAACACTCCTCCAGTTCCACACTGTCCCAGACCCATGCTCAAGTGTGAGAGTGACATCAGCCATTTTGGCACTTGGGCTTGTGAGCTGCTGTGGGCTTCCCAGAGCAGCTTAGCTGGGACTCCCAGGATTCCTGACATCAGAAGACCACTCCCAGGGGTGTTGTGTTTTATAAAAAAGAAAGGGAAGCCAGGGATCTGTTTGGTAGACAAGGTATGGTGTAGTGGGAAGGGGATTCCTCTATGAGCCCATGCTGAGGCAATCCCTTCCCCCTGAGGTACCAGCCACAGACTGGCATAGAATAGAATAGAGTTTATTTAGGGCATGGGGAGGGGAGTTGGGAAAGAAGGGGGCAGAAGAGGGAGAGGGAGAGGGAGAAGGAGAAGGAGAGAGAGAGGGAGAGGGAGAATAGAGTACTAGAAGCCAGCCATGAACGTGGGGGGGGGGGAGAATGAGAAGAGAAAGGACAGAGAGGGAAGAGAGTAAGAAAGCAAGAGAGAGAGGAGGGGGCAAGCAGCCTCTTTTATAGTGAGTCAGGCATTCCTGGCTGTTGCCAGGTAACTGTGGGGCCGAGCCTAGAAGAAGTGCTAACAAGGGGTATTATCAAAGGCTGCTCATTCACAGAAATTCTGAGAGAAATTTCCAAAACTTCAAAGATGAAGCCCAAACATTGCCAGAAACAGAACTGCACAACTGTGTCTGAAATATGTGATCATCCTCCCTCTCCCTCTCCCTCTCCCTCTCCCTCTCTTTCTCCCTCTCCCTCTCCCTCTCCCTCTCCCTCTCTTTCTCCCTCTCTCTCTCTCTCTCTCCCTCCCTCCCTCCCTCCCCCTTCCTTTCTTTTTTTCTCCTCTCTTCCTCTTTCCCCTCCCTCTGAATGCACATTATCTCACTTGCCCTCTCTCTCTGTCTCTGTGCTTGACATTTTTCTCTTTCCACCAACATCCTCCTCCTGCTGCTATGAGGACATGCCTCTCTGTCTGTCACTCTCCCAGAATCTCCTGTCTGTGTCTGATCTAGATGATTTTGGTTTCTGTAGTATGTGCATAGTCTTCTCGTGTCCCTCTGTCACACGGTCTCTGTCACTTACCCACGGTATTTCTTCTCTTTCCCTCGCCTCATTCCCCTCTCTATCCTCATCATCCTCATCCACTGTGCTCTGAGCCTCTCCTGCACTCTTTTACCTGCTTCCTTGTCCAGTGCAGGCTTCACTGCCACCTTGGTACTGACATCCCTGAAAGCTCACCCATCCCCAGATGCCTCAGCTCTGATGTCACACATCTTAGGACAGCATTCTCAACCTTTGGGTATCAACCCCTTTGAGAGTTGCATATCGGATTTCCTACATGTCAGATATTTATTTGTATTACGATTCATTACAGCAGCAAAATTACAGTTATGAGGTAACAATAAAATATTTTTATGGTTGGGGGGTCACCACAACACGTGGAACTATATTAAAGGGTCACAGCATTAGGTAGGTTGAGAATCACTGTTTAGGATATGCACAGGTGACCAAGGTGACCAACCGTTCACCAACACCTCCTTTCCCAGTCATTCTCTGCCCAGGGAAGGTGACCACACCCTTTCCAGAGCTCTTAAAAGCCATTCATCCACCTTCCTGGCTGTATAGTGGGTGACAGATACTCCAGTGGGCAGCAACTGCAGCACAAACAGAAGCTTGCTGTATGTCTGGCTGCTTCAACCTAGCCCCTGACACATGGAAAGGGCTCGCAAAATATTTGCGAGGATAAATGAACTCGTGCAGCCCCTCGGCTGAGAAATAGTTCAAATCTCTGTGCCAGACCACAGTGTCTGTGCAAGTTTTTAAAATGTGGCTGCAATCGGTGCTATAAAATACTATCATCTGCCTCGCTTAGGCAGCGGCCCGCCTGAGGCTGAGGAATACTTTCAGTGCAATGCTGAGTTCCAGATCACCATTCTGGCACAGTCTCAGCTCCTCTTAGGACAACTATTCAGGGAAGACACTTGTCCCAGAGAGCAGTATGCCCACAGGGTTCCAGGCCCCATGGCACCTTAGCTGTGGTCTGGGTGCTCAGCACCCTAATTCCCCAAGTAGGCCATTCACCGGCAGCCCTGCTGCCTGTCCAGGCTGTCTGCCCGCTCTGACCACACACTCATCGCACCTGGCCTCTGGCCCCTCCATTGGTTTGCTGTCAGCCTCCCCATTGATTTTAAATTTTATTATTGGCTTGTGGAATGCTCAAGGGCCTGAAGCTTTCCCTCACCATCGATTCTCTGTTCTCAGCGAAGGGAGGCTGAGCTTTGCCATCTTCATCCCTTGGCTGCTGCCCAGCCTCTCTGTCTTGTATTTGGAGATCCTCAGCCTGCCCGAGGCCGAGTCCGGAAGGCTGGGCTCATTTCCTTGGGCACCTGTGATGCTGAGACACTGATCTAAGCCATGCAGAAGATTTTGTGTATTTGCCAGGACAAAGGGACAAGCGATAACCCTTCCTAAGTACACACATTGTGCCAGCTACTACCAGCTAACTACTTGATTTTTCCCCCCTTATTAAACCATCTGGGATTCTCGGGAAGTGGGTAATTGATCAGCAGTCTACAAACAGAGAAACTGAGGCTCAGACATAGCCCAGTGACCCTCCAGGCATAGGTATGACCTCTGTAGTGGCAGCAGGCATTGTCCCAGCCTTTGTTGGAATGTATCAGTACAGTAACTCAGACATGGACAAGTGCTCCATAGACTCAGAGTCAGTGACACTCAGATTGACCTGTGCCATGATCCATGAGACAAGTCCCATAGTCATGCCTTGTGTCAACCCAGCAGCATCAGAGCAGGCTAAAAGGATCTGACCCAGGGGTGGGAGTGCGGCTCAGTGGGAGAGTGCTTGCTTGCCTTGCATGCTTGGAGCCCTGAATTTCCTCTCCAAAGTGACAGACCTGGTTCTGTCCCTCTGTTCTGTATTCCATCTGGCCACTGACTGTGGATTCAGCTTCTCATGCTGGTCCAGCCCTCAGCCCAGCTCTGTGTAGCATAGCCTGTATTGGTAAAGTGTTGCATGCTGTTTGAGCTTACTGAGAAGCTGGCTCTGGACTGAGGGCACCTCCTCCCCTTTGCTTTGAGGTGACCTCCAAGGCCTTTTGTTGAAGGGGGATGGGCTAGCCCCTAGCCCTGTGACAAGGAGAGAGGACAAACAGCAACACAGCCCTAGAGCAAATACAGGGTAATTTACAACAAACAGATCCTATTCTATAATTTGTGATATAAAATTCCCCATAGGAACAAGAAGTTGGAGGCTCATCCAGGTGAGAAAAATTTCAGTTAGAAACTCTGTCTGCCCTGTGGAGGCTTTCCAAGTTGGTTTCTCCTGGATGCTGTAAGCTGGTGATACTGTTTTTTCTCTCTCCACCAGGCTGCACGGGTCTTCTCTGCTGGACGTCGTAAGCACCCTTTCAGTGATGCTGTGCCTTTTCTCTGCTGATTCCTTCTATCCACTACACAGTCACAGATAGCCTTAGCACGATGCCTGCCATTTGCTTTACGACAGATGGGGTGGGGTAGGACTGGGGGCAGTGAAGCTGATATTGGTGAGGTTGGCCTAAGGAGCCCCTAGTCCATTAAATTACTTTCTAGTAAAGGACGCTGGTGAGGGGACCATGACATATTCCACATGTGTGGACCTGGTCCATCTTACCATGTCTGCCTGGGCAGCATATACTTAGGCCTTGCTTCAGAGCAAATGGCAGGCACCGTGCTAAGGCTATCTGTGACTGCAATTCTTACTTCCTCGTTGGAGGTTTATGCAGCTCTCTGAGCTATCAGGGACAACATGCAACATATCCAATATGGTGGACACACATCAACTGAAGGGCCAAGTCATTCCCCCCCCCACCCCCCCGAATCAGAGACAGTCTGACCACAAGCACACACTATAAGCTTCTCATTAACTACATGAGATTGCCATTAGGTCTCAAATCCGGGACAAGTCTTACTCAGTATTACAAGCACACACTCAGTGTTCCTCCCAGAACTCATCTCTTCACCCCACCCCCTCCCCCAAACCCTTCCCTCCAAGGGGCCGGGCTTCTACTTCCCTCCTAACCTGATCCCTATAACTTAGCCATATTGGCTAGCTATGCTGGTCTCTTGGACACTTGGCCCGGCAGCCTCTTTCTTGTCCCCACCCATCCCCCCCTCCCACCTATCCCCACTTCCATCTCACCTCTCTTAGTGCAGTTCAGCCTGCAGGCCATGCTCAGTGGGACTCTTCCCTCCACCTGCTTTCTCCCTTATATCTACAATACAAATCTTCACACTTTAGGAGTAGCCATGTCCCCCCTTTATGTCACTTTTTCTTTCAATTGCCACACCCAGAAGACCTATGAGAGTAGACCTCCACTATGCCTCGTGGGCCTCAACTCTCTTCAGAACTCTGTCATGTTGTCAACTAATGGTGTTAATAACTCCAAATAAATCTCTTATCCAATAGACATCTTCCTTGGTGTCCCTTATATATAAATAATATTTAATATTATTAATAATAGCATAAGTAAATATAAGTAGGGACAATGAAAGTAACCATGTAGCAGGGTCTTTGAATATGACAGATGCCTTTTGGCCCCAGGAGATCATGATTTACAGAGTTAAGGTTCAGGACAATCTATGGTCACCAAAGCCATCCTAGACTGGTGACTTTCAGGTCTTGTGTCTTGTGAACTTTAAGAAGGGATTTCACAGAGGGTAGAATTTTAGAGACAACCTTTATTTCAGGAGACAGCGTAAGAAAAAAAAAAAAAGACAAGCAGAGCTCCCATGGAGGGGATCGCCACTGAAGGTTCTCATTTCTGGGCCAATATGGCTTTACTGTTAAGTCACAAAAGTGAATACAAAATGGCAGTGCTGCTGACATTGTCCCAAGATGACTACCCTGGGCCAGACTCAGGTAACTGGGTAAACAGAAACTTGAGCTTTCCCTTCCTTAGAGACCTTGTGAAGCCGGACTTAGCAGGAAAGCCAGAGCTCCCTGGTCAACTGCCTCAGGCAAGGGCATTTAGTTTCTCTTTAAGCTGAACAGTCTGTATCAGGTCAAAGCCCCATCCTTCTGACTGTCATAATCCGCTTGGGTTCCTGACAATCTGTTGGTCTCTATTCCATGAGACAACCCACTATTTGTTTCTCAATAAACTGTTTCGGAGTGGTCTAGTTCAGTGGTTTCGCTGTACTTGCCTACAATTATTAGGTTGAGGTGTGTGTGTGTGTGTGTGTGTGTGTGTGTATGGTAGGGGATTCTACGTACTTCTCTATTGCCATAAGACACTATGACCAAGGCAACTGATAAAAGAGTTTATTGGGGGCTTACAGGTTCAAAGGGCTAGGAGCATAACTACAATCAGGAAGACATGACATTGAAGCAGCAGTAGCCAAGACAAAACTATGAGAGAGAGAGAGAGAGAGAGAGAGAGAGAGAGAGAGAGAGAGAGAGATACAGAGACAGAAGGGGGGACTGCAAATGGAATGGTGGAATGGAATTTTGAAGCCTTGAAGCCCACCCCCAGTCGAAGACCTCCTCCAACAAGGACACACCTCCTAATTCTTCCCAAATAATTCCACCACCTAGGGAGCAAGTGTTCAAATGTATGAGCCTATAGGGGCTATTCTCAATTAGAGGGGAAACTAGTCAGTTCAGCTATTCCAGACATAAGATGGAACTTATGGACTTTTCCATCCTGGTGGTATCTGGGCTAAAGTTTGAGGAAATATAGTTGGTACAGATCTGGTGGAATCTTCAAAGGTTTGTGAAAGAAAACATAAAGATTATGGCTTCTAAAGAAAGTACCATAAAGTGACAGGAAAGGCTTGTAGTAGGTAGTCAAGTGGCATGGAGTTGTGGTGCTGTCATTACGATGCATAGCCTCTGCTAAGCAATTTGTCATCATGAAAGTTTCAGTTTCTCTCACACCATGTCCATCTTTCATTTTCAGCACCTTTCCTGCAGACCTCAGGGTCTGTCCATGGCACGGGAAATGCTGATTCCCACCAACCTCTGAACCAGCTGTGATGCTGCAGAGAGCCAAAGCCCTGTCACAGTGTCTGATGACACTATCTACTAAGGGCTTGGTTCCCTAGAAGTCAGCCCTGTTTCTCTTCGGCCAGAACAGCCCATATAATTCACACGCACCAGCCTGCTTTGAAGGAGTTTTTGATGGCCCACATGAGTCTCTTGATCGTTGGTTCCCTTCCAAAAGCATCAGCTCCCAAGAGCGAGGATGATGGGAGAGCCCACAGCATACCGGTTACGTTAGTTCCCAGGCTAAGACAGAGGATCGCATTCTTAGTTCCTGCTTAAATAGCAGGAACTTACGGCTCACAGATCTGGAGTCCCAGTGTGAGGTGACAGGAAAGGTATGGACATGGAGCATCTTCTAATGAGTTGTAGAGCCTCAGACATTCTTTGACTTGTATCCAAATCACCCCACCCTGTGATCCTGCATTCTCATAGCTTTCCCTGCCTCTGTCTTCATGTGATACTTCAGAAGTTCTGGAGTATGAAAACTGGACACTAGAGGCAGAGGGTGCAGAACGAGGCAGACAGAGCACAATTGCACAGACTAATCTATTAGGGACTTACGGACAGGCGACAGAACAACAGAAGAATTCCCATATCCCAAGGCAGGAGCGAGAAGCTTATACACCAAAATAGACAGAAATGGACCTTAGCCAGCCAGAGATGTATCAGAAGTGATTGTGGTGTCAAATATCAACTAAGAGTCAGTGCAGCACTAAAACCTCCACTGCCTACTTTTTATTTTTAAATATCTTTGGTGTGTACATGTGTGCCTGCTTATCTTTGTGTGCACTATATAAGTTCTGGTGCTTATGGGAGTCAGAAAAAGGTAGAGGATCCCCTGGAATAGGTGGATGTGAGCTGCCTGACGTATCAGATGCTGAGAACTAGCCCTGTGTCCATTTCACGAGCAACAAGTAGTCTTAACCACTGGGTTACGGCTCCAGCCATGCTCTACTGCTATATTTAACGATTGTTTCTTAGGGAGGGTTTGGAATATGTACCATGAACGCATGGCAGGCAAAATGGTGGTTAATGAAGATGTTTGAACTCAGGCTAAGCTGAATCCCTACACATCGCCATTTTCCTTCTGTAGTTTTCCTCTTCTTATAAAGGAAGCAGTCGTATTGGACTATGAGCTCTGTGTGACTTCATCTTAGCTAATTTAGCAGCTGCACCAAACCTATGTATACGTAAAGTTACAGTCTGAGGTTAGCGTGTGTGTGTGTGTGTGTGTGTGTGTGTGTCTGTTTGTCTTGCAATGAATAGACAGTTCAGGTCATCATAGGACTTGTCATGGTTAATTTTGTGAGTCATGATGTTCCAGTATTTCGTCAAACTTTAGTCTAGATGTTTCTATGAGGTTTGTTTTCTAGGGAAAGTAAGATTAATATTTAAATCACTAAACTCCGAGTAAAACAGATTTCTCTCCATAACGTGAGTGTGCCTAATCAATTGAATATCTAAAAAGAACAAAGTTTGACTTTACTCACCCAAAAAATAAAAAATAAAAAATAAATTATCCTGCTAGCTGACTGCCTTTGGACATGGGCTTCCGTCTTCCATGAGGATTGTTCTAGTGTACTTTTCTGTTGCTATGATAACTATCATGACCAAAAGCAGACATCATAGAGAAACATTGCTTACTGGCTTACTCTCTGAAACAGCTTATTTTATTTTATTTTGGTTTTTAGGGACAGAATTTCTCTGTGTGGCCCTGACTGTCCTGGAACTTGTGCCATAGACTAGGCTGGCCTCAAACTCATAGAGATCTTCCTGCCTCTGCCTCCTGAGTGCTGGGATCAAAGACATGTGCCACCACCATTCTGGCTCTGGCTTACTCTCTGATTTACTGTTTTTATACAGACCAGGTCTTTATATAGCCACTTGCCTAGAGGTGGTGACATCCACAGTGGGCTGGGTCCTGTCACACCAATCATCAGCCGATAAAATCTTTCCCAGACATGGTTAGAGGACAATCTGATTGAGCCAGTTCACACAGACACACACACATATACACACCATACATAGACACACACATACACACACCACACACTTCTGAGTCTCTTTCTGTATCTATGGAGAGCACCAATTAATACAGTAGTTAAGAACACAAACTCTTGTCTTTTTTCCACTGGGTGGTTTTAGCTTCTTTGTCAAAGATCAAGTAACTATAGGTGTGTGGGTTCATTTTTGGGTCTTCAATTCTATTCCATTGATCTACCTGCCTGTCACTGTACCAATTCCATGCAGTTTTTATTACTATTGCTCTGTACTACAGCTTGAGGTCAGGGATGGTGATTCCCCCTGTTCTTTTATTGTTGAGAATAGTTTTCGCTATCCTGGGTTTTTTGTTATCCCAAATGAATTTGAGAATTGCTCTTTCTAACTCTATGAAGAATTGATTTGGAATCTTTGATGGGGATTGCACTGAATTTGTAGATTGCTTTGAGCAAGATGGCCATTTTTACTATATTAATCCTGTCAATCCGAGCATGAGAGATCTTTCCATCTTCTGATATCATCTTCCGTTTCCTTCTTCAGAGACTTGAAGTTATTGTACAGATCTTTCACTTGTTTGGTTAGAGTCACACCAAGATATTTTATATTGTTTGTGACTATTGCGAAGGGTGTCATTTCCCTAATTTCTTTCTCATTCCATTTATCCTTTGAGTATAGAAAGGCTACTGATTTGTTTGAGTTAATTTTATATCCAACCACTTTGCTGAAGTTGTTTATCAGCTGTAGGAGTTCTCTGGTAGAATTTTTGGGGTCACTATTATATTGGGCCTGAGGGTGCTCAATGCCCCAGTGTAGGGGAATGCCAAGTGGCTGGGTGGGTGGAGGAGCACCCTCATAGAGGCAGGGGGAGAAGGGATTGGGATGGGGGTTTCCAAAGGGGAGACCTGGAAAGGGAAAAACAATTGAAATGTAAATAAAGAAAATATTCCATAAAAAAGAAACATGGTAGGTTTAATAAGCATTTATAGATGACAATATTTTAGATATTTGTGAAATACATGTATATGTATAAGTGTTTTTATTATATGTATGTATATATGCTTGTTCATTCATGGTTGTGTGTGCATGTGTGCACATGCCATTGTTTATGTGTATGTAGGTAATAGCCAGAGGTCTACAACAGATTACTTCTTAAGGTGCAGTACTTTGCCTTTTGTGAGACAGGAACTCTCAAAGCACCTGGAGACCATGTTTTAGTTAGACTGACTGAACAGAAAGCCTACAGGATCCTCCTGTCTCCACCACCTGAGCTTTAGGATTAAGAGTGTCTTTGTCAGCACCTGCCCTAATGTGTTTCCTGGGATATGTACTCAGGTCCTCAGTTTGTTCAATAAATACTGTAACAACTGAAAAAAAAAAAAAAGAACACAAACTCCGGCATATATAATTGAAAGTCAACTTTCTCTTCTCCACTTACTGGTTTTGTATATCTGACTACTCAGAGCCTCCATTTCCCCATCTACACAGAGAGAATATAACTACTTACCACCCCCAGGGTTCCATGCACACTAAACAGAGCATATATATATATACCACTGAGAACAACACCTAGTCCATTGTAAACCCAGCATCTGAAATTGAGCCTGTGAATGAAAGAACTGTGTTAGTTGGTTGACACTGCTCTGCTGAATGTGCTTGGTGCTAGAGTATGCTGATAGCACTCAGCTCTAAAAGCCTTAGGAATCACTAGCACCTCGCTCCTGCTGTCCTGCCATGCGGTTCCACGGTGGACAGCTAATCCTGGAGTGATGTCTCATCTTTGGCGCACCTCACAGACAGACTTGTACAGTACAACCCCTCTCAGCCCTGCCGTGCCTCTCGTGCTTCCTGCTTCCCTCTCCCCTCGTTTCTCACCTCTCTCTGCTACAACTGTTAATAGGATATCCAGAGCAGTGCCATCACATGGAACAAGTGGTAACAGAATGAATTTTTAAAGACCCAGGGTCTGGAGAGGCAGACTTCCTTTACCCATAGGAAAAGCTCCTGCAGTCCCCTAATTATTTCCGATAACACGATGTTGTCCCAGGGATAAGGGTCTCCAAAGCTGCCCTATTAACATTCAATGGTGTACAGGAAACCTGTAAGTGATCAGCCCTTCCTGACACCAATCCAGAGGTTAAAAAAAAAAATCCCAAATGTAGCCTAATCCTCCCAGCTATGGTTTGTGCAGTTCTTACCTCTATGGCGTTTCAGAGATAAGACAGCTTCAGAAAATAGAATAATAAGCAGCCACACAATAAGGTAGCTCAATTATATAAGTTATCTCCACGGGTGGCTTGCTTAGGAAGCTGCATATGAGTTTCCAATTAAAGGAATATTAGAAGAAAGCATCCATAAATTTCAGAGCCAGCTTAATTTTTGTGTTTGAAAACTGCCAGGGAAGAGAGTCGATTGCAAATATATGAAATATGAGAAAATGAGGCCTAATGAATTCTAAGTTTATTCACCCAAGTATTTAACTATCCAGGCCATCAAGTGGGGATAATAAATTTGAGTGTGTCATAAGCCTGGGCCACTTTAATTCACATTTGTAAAATGAGCTATAAATAAAGGGCCTGATTCAGTGCTTAATTTTTAGAGATGCTTTAACTCATAATGCTCATGCCTACAGGATGCCAAACTCTGACAAGAGAGAAAAGGCTCTTTCTGATTAGTGGGGCGGAGGCTACCCTGATGCTTGAACCAAATAGCACTGCCTGTGAAGACTCAGCACCTGTTGCCAGGACAGCCGCTGCCTTCTTGTCTTGGGAGACAAAACCTAAAATGTGGGTTGGGGGGGGCACAAGATATCCCTGCAAAGGGGTGACTCAGGAAGGTCATGAAGAAGACAAGCCTTAGTTTGTTTTATGGACTTATAACCTAAACACTTGAGGCTGGGATATTTACAAAGAACAAGGTTTATTAGACCTGTGGTTTTGGAGGGTAGAAAGTTCAAGGGCATGCCACCATCATCTGGTATAGGCTTTGCCTGCTATACCACATCATGGCAAGATGCTAGCCCAGGGTAGCACCAAAATCATCACCAAAATCATCATGGGACCCCACCTTCATGCTCTCATTTTGTCTTACCTCCCAAAAAGTAAATTCGGGGATCATGTTTCCATGATGTGAACTTTGTGGAGACATATTCTAACCATAGTAAGGACTCTTTCTAAAGGTACAGGCAGGACTGACAGGAACCAGAAGGGGCCATGAAATCTCAGGGTCCCAACCACATCTAGGTCTGAAGAAAACCAGTGTATGTATTTGGATGCTTGTGCATCCTGCTATCTCTCCACAATCTTGCCCAAAGGAGTTCAATAAGATGTTTTTGTGTTGTCAAACAGCCTGAAGAAAAGTGAAGCAGGGCTGGAGATGTGGCTCAGCAGTGAAGAACACTTGATTCCCTAGGAGAGGACCCAAGTGCAGTGCCCAGCTCATAAACACCTGAAACTCTGGCCCCAGGAATCTTGGACACTTTCTTCTGGCACACACACACACAATGTGGGGGGGGGGAGAGGAAGGAAGGAAGGAAGGAAGGAAGGAAGGAAGGAAGGAAGGAAGGAAGGAAGGAAGGAGGGAAGGAAGGAAGGAAGGGAGAGAGTGAAGAGGAAGGAAGTGAGTGGGGAGTTCCCTGAACTCCATGCCCAGGGCTGGCCTTTCCATGTGGTGATTCTGCTTCTGAGAGCTGTGTAGGAGGAGCCAGCCAGGACAGAGCCTGCAGAAAAGTCCCAAGGGCTCTGGCAGTGAATGGAGGAGGCAAAGGAGGTAGAAGTCAGGCCTTGTAGATGCTGTGATTTTTCTGGACTACATTCCAGTGTGATGGGGAGCAGTGTCATTTGATTCACTTTATACCTGAACTCCAGCTGCTGGGAAGATGTCAGATAGCCGGTGACTGAGCCATACAGTGAGAGACAAATAATGGTGTTTGCATCAGGACCAAGGAGTGAAAAGAAGGCACTGAGTGGGGCTGCAATGTGTTGTACTTGCCCAGAATCCTCTTCTTCCTATAATCAATAAACAGACACGTTCAGTTTGATTAAGTCTCTACCTGAGAATACAAGTGATTAAAAATATTTTCACATAGCATCCTATATTTTCTGCATGCTATATATTACTTTTGAAACAGAAACCAGAAAGTAAACTTTTAAAACTTAAGCTTTCCTCAGGGGCTGAGGAGATGGCTCAGTGAGTAAGAACTGTAAACAAAGAGGTCCTGAGTTCAGATCCCCGGCACCCACATAAAAGCCTGTCACAACTGCACATGCCTGTGACCCTAGCATTGATGGGAAAGGAGTATGTGTGGAGGTAGGCTCGTCCTAGCCAGCTTAGCTGAAATGGCATGCTTTGAATTCAGTGAAGGGCTTTGTCTCAAACAGTAAGTGGAAAGCAATGAAGAAAGACAGCTAACATACTTCTCTGAGCTCCATGTACACTTGTACACACACACACACACACACACACACACACACACAGTGGGGTGGAGGTTACCAAAGTTTGTGTCTTATGCCTGTGCCTGTGTCCCATGTAGAACACATTGCTGTCTGGTGTGTCATAGATTTCTGGAACAGGGAAACAAAAAGAATTGATCTCAGAACTGATTTTCAGAGGCATGTTCTAAATGACGGCGCTGCATATCTGCACTCATGACACCAACTGGAGTCTGTAACTGGGACAATTAGGTAATTTAAGAAATATTCAATAGCGATTCATAAACATCAGAGTGTGGTAGGAAATAGAATGGTATCCATAAATGATTAAAGAAAAAACAAACAAACCTGGGATTCACAAGCGCTCACTGGCATTTTGACCAATTGGTGTGAGTAGGAGAGCCATGTGTCACACTGGATGAGAACCTGGGTGAAAATCTCCTTCAAATGACTCCCTGTCCTCCAAAGCAGCATTCGGAGTCTTCAGACATTCCCTACCTTGAGTAGAGCTGTCCTGGAAAAAGACAAGCCCAGGGCAGGACCACAAGGATTCCAGTTGCTGAGAAAATGCATCCTTCCATTCCATAAATAAATTTATATTTGCTTTTCAACCTCTTGAGATTACGGCCAGGAGTGTGGACCCTCTTAAAACTGGTGGATTGGGTCAGATGAGGTTGCTGAGCTTGCAGAAATAAGAATGAAAGTTCGAAGCATGAAGGCTCAACTCAGGAGCAATTCAGTCTTACCTGGGTGTCTAGCTTTTCATACCGTGTCAGCTACAACACCCATAAAACTTATACCTGCCATTTGGTGATGAGCTAATGACAAACATTATTAGTGTTTGGACATAGGACTTTGTAGCTTCTTGCCAATCTTTAGCAAATTGTCTCTCACCAAAACTGAAAACTGGGTGAGCTACCCATCCCTCCCACTTCTCTTTGTTCCTACCGCCTTAGTAAAACAATGGTCTTTGCAGGAATCACTCCTTAACTGAATGGCAGTAGGACGTAGAACTTGCTCCCTGTGTAGGTTAGGCTACTTGATTTTAAAAGACAGGACTCCAACTAAAGCCACCACAAGCTCAATGTTCACAAAGCTGCATGTTCAAGGGACAGCTTCAGAGCCAGCTGGGTCCACAGCTTGGATGATGTTCCTTTGGCTGGTCCCTTTCATCTTCAACAGGTTCTCTTCATAGAGCCAGTGGAGAGGGTTCGTGGAGTCCACTTTGTCAACTAGGAACTGCATTTCCCAGAATTCCCTTCTCAGTACAGGTTCCAGCTGGTCTGGGTCATAGACATATTTTGTATGAGATTTGATAGTGGAAATAAAGTTGCAAGTGTGTTTCTTATACTCGTGCCGGGCATGAGGTGCTGTCTTGGCTGATGCTGGTGGCCCTCCAGTTTGCTCACCCTGTAAGGTTGAACTTATGACACCTGCACCTCCTGAGCCCTTTTGTTCCCTCTCTGCTTCCTGTGTCAGGTATGTATGCGGTCCGCTCCACTAGGAAAGATGCCACCTCTCCTCCAGGTCACTTACAACACCAACATGGAGAGAGATCAGTGTCCATCCCACTCTCTGAATTCCAGCTCAGACTTCCTGCCTAGACAACCTCAAGGTCCTGTAGAAAACACACAGACCTGCTGTGTTTTCTATAATCTACTGGTCCTGTAGAAAACACCTACCAAGCAATTAATCACTGATATTCTCTCTCTCTCTCTCTCTCTCTCTCTCTCTCTCTCTCTCTCTCTCTCT
>NW_021604665.1:8445977-8448477 GCF_004785775.1 Grammomys surdaster | reverse complement strand
CTGAAACAAAGCGGTGCAGGAGAAAGTCTTCAGCTCTAAACCTGTGTGTGTTTCAAACGGAGACGTAACCGAGGTGGTCAGACATTTCATTCCTAGAAGACGGCTCTCGCTTCTCTTCACTATGGAAGGTTCTAGGTGACCTCATCTTTTCTAGGAATCTTACGATTCCCTTTCATAACAGGGGTGGATTAAGTGAGGTGTTACACACCAAGTGCATACACACTTTGGAGGGATAGACAAGAGAAGCAGGAGTTCAAAGTCAGCTTCAGCTAAAAAGTGAGTTTGAGGGTGGGCCACATGTGACTCTGTCGTGGTGGCGCACGCCTTTAATCCCAGCACTTGGGAGACAGAGGCAGGTGGATTTCTGAGTTCGAGGCCAGCCTGGTCTACAGAGTGAGTTCCAGGACAGCTCAGGCTACACAGAGAAACCCTATGTCGAAAACAACAACAACAAAAATAAACCCACAAAGAAGAGAGTAAGAGGTGCCCACAGCTCTTTTGCATATCTGCAGGTTTAGATGGTGACCTCATGAGTTATGTTGAGGATGAGCCAACATCTTAAGTTGGGAGTTGATTTCAGTATGCCTCCAGTGGGCCCTGTAGCCCTTCAGTCCTGAGGAAATGGCACCAGAAAAGCAGGCAGACGAAAGTTAGGAGACTTCTGAGGCTGTTCATCCTGGGAGCGCTTATCTGGAGAAGCCACAAAAGCCAGGCCTATGCTACCTGTGCTCTCCCTCATCTCTGGGGCCAGCCATTGTTACATCTTTCTTAGCATGTGAAAAATAAAATCCACACAGCTTTCCTTTGTGGCAGACAATTCTCCTTCACAGCTGTTTGTTGTTAGCAGGTAATCAAGACAGAGGGTGGTCACCTTTGAGAGGTGGGTACTTCCTCTTTCTCTCCTCTGTACCCAGATGCTCCAGCCCTGACCCTAATTTACAAGAAAATAAAAATGTGGAAAGATACAGGTGGTAAAACAAAGAGGAAATCAGCTTCTTTTAGTGAGTTATTTCCCCTTCTTGTGTGACATGGTCAGTCCAGGTGTCACTCTGGGCTCGGAAGGGCAGACTATAGAGGTACTCCTTGTGACATATTAAAATAAAAACTCAGAGAGGGTGAAGCAAACAGGAAGGGCCTCCATCTTGAAGGCTACCCTTCAATTGTGAGCCACCTATCCTTCAAAGGTTAGGACAGTGGCCGTCAATCATCAGTCATAGAGCTGTGTGGGTCCTACCCCACCCACCTCTTTGCAATGTAGGCTGTGTCCTTAGCAGATGGAACCAAGTGATTGACTCAGAGGAAAAAGTCTCTGATGTTTCTCATCCCATCCTCAAAATGTATGAGGACCTTTAGCTAATATGCCTCTTCTCCCTTGCAGCTCATTTTCAGACCATTGAAGCTGACATTTCTCCGATGAGTTCGTTGTCATGAACAACGTTGCTAGAGAGGCTAGCTCAAGGAAACTGGACATAGGCCACAAACCTCTCATCACCAACTGGTGATCTTGTATTTGTGTGTGTGTGGGGGGGGTGTTATATGTACATGAATGTATACATGCTCTTGTCCATGCAGGCATGTCTGAAGGCCAGAGATTGCCCTCGGGATATCATCCTCATTCTCTGTCCATCCTAGTTTTTGAGACAGGTCTAGAGTAGCTGGCCATTGAGGATCCATCTGTCTCCACTGCATAGTATTTTGGGATTTTTAGATGACCTTTCTAGTAAGAGTCTGAAGAAAAAGATCTTCTTCTATTATTTCTTAGAATGGAGGTCACGACTTTGTGTCATCATTTTGTGAACTAAAAGTCCTGAAAAGAAGCCATGTCTGCAGACACTGACTTGTAAAAATTGCAGTACTGTGAAGTTGGAATGTTGCAACTCCAGAGACTGCTTACCTTACTTGGGGCTAAGTTCTAGACTTCCAGAACTGCCATTCCTTGCCAACCTCTGTGTCTGAACTAACATCCTGTGACTAGTAGTCCTTTTGGTATCTACTGACTTAGCAGATTACTAGCTTTGAACAAACCAACAGCTAAGAATGTCATCAGCTAGCATCTGGGCTTTTCCACCTTGCTGTAACCAGCTTTCTAACGTAGCCACCGATGTATTTTAAACTTACCTTGATTTATGACTTTCTTTGTTCTGTACGACTGTTTAAACCTCATGAAACTGCTTCCATGTTGGAACATGGGACTTGGGACAACCCAAATGGGAAAGAAAGTTCCTAGCCTTGCCCACTCAAAATGGCTCCAGAATAAACTCCTATTCCCTTTAAGATGGGAGCTGTAGGGTTGGTACAACAGTTTGAATTTGAAGTGTCCTCTTCCTGTGTTAATGCTTGCCTCAGGGTGGTGCTGTGTTTGAGAAACTGTGGGCCCTTTAGGAGGAAGGCCTATGTAAAACTAGGTGATTGGATACGTTCTATTGAAGGTTAGCTTCTGGCTCCTGATAACATCTCTCTCTCTCTCTCTCTCTCTCTCTCTCTCTCTCTCTCTCTCTCT
>NW_021604665.1:8410437-8445967 GCF_004785775.1 Grammomys surdaster | reverse complement strand
CTCTCTCTCTCTCTCTCTCTCTCTCTCTCTCTCTCTCTCTCTCTCTCCCCTATCTATCCCTACCTCCTTACACAACTATTAGGAGCTGCTTCCTGCTCTGGTTGGATCTAGAATATTCCCCAAAGGATCATTCTTCAGAATGGACATGATTGGAAGATTGAGGAACTGCTAAAAGTTGGGTCTACTGGGAGATGTTAAGTATTCAGGGATACATCCTAGAAAAGCCAGACAGGAGACTTGTGTCTTCTTTAGTTGAGTAAGTCTGCATTGCATACTACTAACACTATCCACCAGTAACAAGTCCCACCACTCAGGGGCCAACATCACCAAAACTTGAGCCAACATAACCTTTCCTGATTATAAGGTGACTGTCTCAGGTAATTTGTTGTGGTAATAGAGGCCCACAAATAGCCTTTACAATTCTGGGGTTACTGTTATCAACATATCCTCAAGTGATTCTTAAGAACTTGCAATTTTTATTTTATAGATGATATTATTTATTTTTATTTGTAAGTACCAAAGGAAGACATATCATTACATACAAAAAAATCCAAAAAGACATAAAGATATAAGAAAGAAAGAGGGAGATCAGAAAAGAGTATCAGATTCCCCAGAGCTAGAGTTACCGGCATGCATGCTGGGAATCAATGGTTGGACTTAGAATGTTCCCAAGAAGGTCTTTCCTCAGGATGGCACATTTGGGAGCTTAGGGAAGCATTAAGAAATGAGTCTACTGGGAGATCTTAGGTTATTGGGATGACACATCCTGGAAGGGATTTAGAACACGAATACCTGTGAAGCTAGAGGTACAGTCATGGGTGCTAGAAAGCTACCTCAGGTCCTCTATGAAGGGTCAATGATACAAAACTAAGTTTCAGGCAAGCTGAGAAACCCTCTGCATGTCTATAAAAACATCTGCCCAACAAAAAAAATCAACATGTCTGTAAAAACATCTGTTGGCATTTGTTGGCATTTCGTCTAGGCTCTGCCTCAGAGTTGCCTGGCAACAGCCAGGTGTGCCTGACTCACTATAAAATAGGCTGCTTGTCCCCTCCTCTCTCTCTCTCTCTCTCTCTCTCTCTCTCTCTCTCTCTCTCTCTCTCTCTCTCTCTCTCTGTTGCTCCCTTCTCTTCTCCTCTTGCTCCTGCTTCTTACCCTTTCTCTCTCCACTCCCCTACCCCTTTCTCTTCACGTGCTCATGGCCAGCCTCTACTCTTTACTCTCTCTCTCTCTCTCTCTCTCTCTCTCTCTCTCTCTCTCTCTCTCTCTCTGCCTTTCTCTCTGCCTTTCTCTCAACTGCTCTCCCCATGTGCTGAATAAGTTCTATTCTATACTATACCATTGTGTGGCTGGTACCTCAGAGAGGGGGATGCCTCAGCATGGGCCCACAGAGGCACTCCCTTCCCCTACACCATACCTTGCCTCCATCAAACATATTCCTTCTTCCTTATCTTTTGATAAAACACAACAGCATTTGTTACTCTGAAACTGCAGGAAATACCACTACCTACAGAATCGTTCACTGTAAGACTTTCCCCGTCTTCCCTATAAAACCCGATGCCCACCACACCTTGGTGCACAGTCTCCGTCCCCTCAGAGGGGCCACTGCCCTTCACTGTTCTAGTAAAGGACAAGCTGCTTCTGTTCAGGTCGCTCTCCTCTTTCATTTTCAGATGTTCTATCAGTCCTGACCTAGCACTCTGGAAGAGCCACACGCTCTCTTTATCTCTGAGCTTTGTCTCTAGCCCCCGGCTGTCTCTCACTTTCAATGTTACCCTGTAACTGTTCCGTGCCGCTGTTAAGTCTTGTGGTGATGGTCTCTTGTACGTGCTGGTGTCTGTTGTAATGTGCTGAACCATTACCCCATTGTTGGATGCTTAGGTTCTTTAATGCTTTTCTGCATCAGAAGTACCATGCAAGGCTCAGTCATATCTATCCCACAGGCTTCTCTGTTCTCCAGTCCCTTTCAAGTCATGCCACAGGGATTCCTATGAGGAAATCTTTCCACAGCTCAGCATAGCTGTAAAAGGCAAATTCACTGTATCTTCTCCCAGCTGCCCCTTACAGAGCCTTGATGTGACCTTACTGTTCTGCCTCAGCCCCTGTGACCTTGTCATACATGCTCATAGCTCTTCTCTCCTCTTGTCTGACAAATGTTAGCAACGTCCCTCCTCCCTGCCTCGCCAAGAGTGATTTGGGCTTGGCTCATCCTGTCATCTCATCTGACCAGCAGTAGCTACGGCCCCCTCCTGGAGTGGCAGGATCCAGGACAGACCCACTTGAATTCTGATCTGAGATCAACTACAGAAACCACAAGCCAGAAGGGAAAGAACCAGCCAGGAGTGGAGGTGCCAGGGCCTGGGGAAAACCTTCTGAATGATAGTTCAAGGCAATGAGGACAGCAGAGGCAGAGTGGGCAAGTGACAGGAAAAACCTAGACCTGGGGACACCCTTATTGTTGTGAGATCTGCCTCCTGTAGAACTACCTGGATTCCAAAGACACCCCAAGGAGCCTGCTCCACTGCCTCAGCCAACCACTTCTGTCTTGTCCTGTATCAATATGAATTGGAGTGCAGTTCCTTCCATGGAGGGTCCTGACCCACATACCCTCCACATTAGTCCTCCTAGGGGTCTGAAGGGCTGGCTCAGTTGATAAAAGCATGAGGATCTGAGTTCACATCCCTGGTACCCATGCAGAAAACCAGGCATGGTAGAACATCCCTGCAAAGCTAGCACTGGGGAAATGGAGGCAGGAGTCTTACTAGGGCCATAGTCTGGCCAGATAGTCTTGATCAATAAGTTCCAGGTTCAGTGAGAGACCCTGTCCCAAAAAGTTAGAAGCACAGTGATAGAAGAGGCACCTGACATTGACTTCTGATCACTACATACATGCACATACAGACAAATATACACATACATTCACACACATATACATACACCCATACATATACATACAGACACGAATATACACACATATACACATGCACACATACATACGTACAGACACACATATACACACATATACATATGTACACATACACACATACACACATACACACATGTAGGTAGACATGCATAAAACACACAAAATAAAAGAATAAATAAATAGATTTATTTAAATAAATGCAAAGTAGTCCTTCCTAGAAGTTTCCCAGTAGACACTCATGTTTTCCAGGTAAATGTTTAAACTCATGGAACTTGACAACAGTGGCCAATTCACCTTTCTAATCTTCCTCAGAAAGAAAAGGGAGAGGCCTACACTACTGAGTCCCTGTGTCCCCTGCATCAGACTGACACACCAAGTTCCCTATCACCAATGATCCACAGTGATATAACTCCACAGCCCCACTGTAGGTTAATGCCCCAAGGAAAATCCAAGGAGTAGGGGTCCAGAAAAGGTGAGCTCGCCTCAAGCAGCCACACTGGACCACACAGGAGGAAACCATTAGAAGCAGAAGATGCTTCTCCTCTGTCACTCCCCACCTATTCCTTTGAGGCAGGGTAACTCTCTGAACCTGGGCATCACTTCCCTCAGCAAGGCTGGAAACCAACAAGCCCCTGCAGTCCTTCTGACCCCTCAGAGCTGGGGTTACACAGATATGCTGGACACAAAACATGTTCTGTGGGTACTGGGCTCTGAGCTTTGTCTCTCGTGATTATGGATTATGCACTAAGCATTCTTAACTCCTGATCCATCTCTCTGGCCCTCCAAAACACCTTGTGCCATGGTTTAAATGAGAAAATCCCCCACAGGCTCATGTATTTTAACACCTAGTCTCAAGGTGGTGGCACAGTTTGGGCAAGGTTTAGGTGTAGACGTCTGGAGGCAGGCATTGAGAGCTTAAGGTCTGGCTGTATTTCCAGTTTGCTCTCTCAGCCTCAGGCTTGCCATAGAAGATGTGAGCTCTGAGCTCTGAGCTCATTGCTGCAGTCACCCGACATGCCTGTTACTTTCTCCCATGCCTCCCCACTGTGATGGATTCTTATCCCTCTGGAAGAGCAAACCCAGATTAACTCATTCCTCCGTAAATTGCTTTGATCACAGTGTTTTATCACAACAACAGATAAGTAACTGTTTTGATTAGTGATAAAGTCCTCAAGTGAAATCTGAAGTGCTGGAAGTTACTATCTGTTAATTCCCTAACGTACGATACTCAGTCAGCAGCCATTTGGGTCCAACCCTCACAATAGGGCCTAAAAGCCATAGTTGCACAAATTCTTTTTCTGCAGTGGTACAGTGCTTAAGTAGAACTTGCATGTGAACACACATGTATGTACATGTATACTTTCAATCACTTCTGATGCTTTCATTGTGCCCATGATACTGTCAATGATATGTGTGTAAATGCCAGTCGATCCTATGTTGAATCAGGAATAATCAGAAAAAAAACTAACTGTCTTGAGGAGCACAGACAAACTTTTCCTTCATATTTCAACACTCAGGTGGTTAGATGCATGGATTCAGAGCCTGCAGACACACGGGGCCCACTATGTTCAGGCCTCTTGGCCCTCTCCTCTGCATTGTATTTTCTGTATTAGTAGCTTTCCTTGTTGTGATAGAACACCTGATGAAGAACACCTTAAGGGGACAAGGCAGCTCTGCTGTGGGGGGATACAGTTCATCTTAGCGGCAGGAGCTTGCGGCAGATGAACACACCCAATCTGCAAGTAAAGGTCTCGGAGCCTGTCTAGCTCCGACCTGTTATCAGCTTCCAATTAGCTAACAGTGCCAGAAGCTATGTGACGATATGGCTGGAGGTCTAAAACATCATGTTCTCCCTCCCTCCCCCTGCTCTAATTTTCTAGACGACTGTGGACACCAGAGGGCCAGGGAGTAGACAAGATCATGTTCAAAGTAAAACTGGAGACACCCCCCTTCGGCATCATGAAACGGCTTTTTACTTTAGTCAATGGCTCAGGCATGGGAGACTCCAGCATACCAAGTCTTGACACCAACACCTCAGATGACTGTGTTCTCTCCCTGTGACCATCTGCCAGTGCCTGGAATGACTAGTGACAAGAACTTGTTGCCAACTTCCTCTTACCTCCCTAATAGCTGTGCAATAAACCTCATAGGTTAGAACAAAACAAAACAGAATAATAAGAGAGACGGAGTATCAGTGCTCTACTTTTTACTCAGTCAGGGTGGGTCTCCCTACCCAAATACATCCATATACCCAGTCTAGAAGGTTCCTCACAGAGATCCATCTCCCCGATGACTCTAGAGCAGTAGCTCTCAACCTTCCGAATGTTGTGACCCTTTAAAACAGTTCTTCATGTTGTGGTACGACCCTCTCCATCATAAAATTATTTTCATTTCTACTTCATAATTGTAATTTTGCTGCTGTTATGAATCATAATGTAAATATCTGATTTGCAGGATAGCTGATATGTGACCCCTGTGAAAGGGGTCGTGACCCACAGGTTGAGAATTGCTGTACTAGCTCCCGGCAAATTGTCAATCAGTATTCATCTTCACATTCCCCATGGAGTAAGCAGAATAGCTCGTTCTTGTCGGTACACAGACATAAGATGCACTTACAGCATCCCAGGCCCTGCCTGGTGTGCTGGACCATTTGGCATGGCTCCAGCTCTGGCTTTGTTTTTCTAGTGACTATAGATACTTGGCTCCTCTTTGCTTTCCAGCTTTTACCTCTGGAAAGTGCCAGAGGGCTGATGTGTTAGTTACTTTCCTGCCTCTGGGACTAGATTCTGGCCAGAAGCAACATAAGGCAGGAAGAACTTATTCTGGCTTACAGTTTTACAGCGTTTAGACCCCATCATGGGAGGAGGCACAGCAGTGGACCTGGTCTGTGCCTGCAGCTGCTATTTTTATGCTGCCAGCCAGGACACAGGGAGCCAGACAGGAAGCAAACCCAGCCTGTAACCTTCCTATGACCCCAGCCCTTTGGACTACCAGCTCAAGACCAAGTATCCAAACACATCAGCCTGTTTAGACACAGCATTCAGACCACAATAGCCAGGAAGACTGATGGGTGAGCTTGTCTTTTTCTAGTCCCCTTGTTCTGTTGAATATCATGTGCCATGCTTTGACTATACCTAATACTATTCTAATAACCCTATAGGACTGTTAGCTATTGCTAGGCAGCTAATCACCTCAAAACTCTGTGGTTTCAAACTCTAGTTATAGGCATTATCTCGAGCCTCTGGGAATTTCCTGGGTTCCTGCCTCCTGTCTCATGGACAGCTGTCTTCATGTGACACTTGGTTTAAAATCAGCCCTCGGTTTGCTTGCCCATGTAGCAAGTGGACAGGGCTGGGGTTCAGCTAGCACTATCAAGCAGGCTGCCTGATCTTGCCTTATTGCCTATATGTTGTCCTAAAGGGGTGCCTGAGTTCTAAAAGCAAATACAAGAGAGAGCCAGGTAGAGCCTCTACAGCCTTCAGTGACAGGATTAGGAGTCACATGAGCATGACATTCGTCATTGTTAGATTCAGAAGTGGGATCATAGACACCACCTCCCTGGAGGATAGTAGTCACGGAGTTTGCAGACTACTGCTATGCACACCCACAAAGTCTCGTAAAGAAGGCCAGAAGGCATCTCAAAAATACCGTCAAATGTATAAAACACTAATGGTTGCTAGGTTCTAGGCTTCCACTGCCAGGGGGAAGGTCTTTTCTTGCTAGATGATCTGTTAAAGTTTTGGAATTAGTCTGCTCTTCAGCTAGTTGTTCTAAAGAAGAATAGGAGGGGTAGCACTGACCTAGAGTTCAGTGTGCTGGGCTGGCATGAAGGAGAGGTCAGGAGAGGTCAGGAGAGGTCAGGAGAGGTCAGGGAGGGCCTCCCTGGCATCATTACATTGCTCATCCTGTCAATCAGATCTGGGATTTCCTAATGGACTTCAGACTCAACCCACATTGACTTACCCGAGAACACCTTTGATAGGAATTTGAAGTTTTTGCCCGAATGGCTGGCACTCAAGGACACCAGGAAGCCTGGCTGATTTCCGTGCCTCTGTAATTGTCGCTACTGCAGTCAGAGAAGAAATCTTGCTGATTTGGTCTTGCAAGGTCACTTCTGTGGCCGAAGTCTTTCTTTTCTTTCCATTCACTGGACTTCCTCTTTGTTCCTCAATCATTGTCCCCAGATGTTCTAGACTATGCTGTGGAATATGAGGACAAAGCTGGCCAGAGACCTGAAATAGCCTTCGCTCTTCAATATTGCACAAAGGGAAGAGGAATGAGGGGATGTCTCTTCACATCGGCCTGTGGGCACCGTGAACTCATGTTAAGCCACAGTGCAGGGCAGCCTAGGGCCAGCTGCCTTTCCTAAGACAAGCATCAACCTACTATAACCTACTAGTTAATGTTTAATTAGACCAACAGCTCAGGAATATATTTAAGAAAAATAGAAGATGTATAGACACAGTTGCTATCTTTTGCATATATTCCGTGCTTATTCTTCCCATACCCACACCGACTCTGAGAGATGCCATCCCTTTCATCCATGTCTTTCAGACTCTTAAAAAAGAAAACATAAACTTCTTTGTGTACACACAGTTGTGTGCAGGCACTTGTCTGTGCAAATGTGAATCCCACACATGGTGCATGCATGTAGAGGCCTGAGGATAGCCTCGGCTATTGTTCCTCACATGCCGTCACCAAAGTTACCTGGCCAGTGAGCCCCAGGGACCCACCTGCCTCTGCCTCCTCAGCCTTGGGATCACAAGTTAATGCGACCAGATTGGACTTTTTGAGTGTGGCTTTGTGGGGATTGAATTTGGTCCACTGTGCCTCTGAAAAGAACTGTGCTGACTGAGCCATCATCTGGACCCAGCTGTGAACCCTCGCCAAGAGGCTCTGTGTTGAGGTGACCCACAAATATTGTATTTTCTGGCTATGAAAAAGAATGTTTTTGTATTTTCAAGTAATTATTTGGAGCCAGCAACACCTATTAGCAGGTTATGTAAATGTCATTTCCCCTGCTTTTAAAAAAAGTAAGGCAAGCTGTCTTGGGGAAGGTGACCTTCCCAGCCTACTGGTTATGTAAGAAATGTGGCTTTTTGCATAATAAAAAGCTAGCAGCAGAGCTGGGGTGGTAAGGGATGGCACTTCCATGTGGGAGAGACAGGAGGAAATGGAAGGGAGATTGGACAGAGCTGGAAGCAGGCGATGGGAAGCTAACAGAGAGACGCAATGGTGGACAGGTTGAGATGACCTAGTTGCTAACTGAGAGGCTGCCCCAGCAAAAGGCCAACATCGTTAACCTATATAAATGCTTCTGTTTCTTAATAACCTCAAGGAGGATCCACTAGAGCCCTCGCTCTCAGGGCCTCTTTGTGGGCTGCCTCATGAATAGAGAATTGGGTTATCCCAGGGTAAGATGGCTCTGAGAGTGTTGGAGAGTATGTACCCGCCTTTTCTCACCCAAGCCCACAAACAAGCCCTTGTCACTTTCCACATGGTTGTGTTCATTCACCAAGCGAATCAAACCAACAAATCCAACAGGAGGGGGCTTCTCCTCGAGAGGAAGAGGAAAGGTGAGGAGCATCCCGGGATGTTTTAGAGGCTGCGGACACCGTGTTTACATTGAAGCCGTTACACTGTACCTAATCTCCACACCCGTCTTCAATCAACCCTGTGTCTTAGGGACGTGGCCTTGTTAGCATGCACATATATTTTGATTCCTTCTAAGTCAGTGTAGTGCTCCATCTACACAGACCACATCAGTGTTTCTCATTCATGCCTGCTCTTGTCGTTTTCCTTTCCTGTTTTTGCCCTTTATTGTATTTTCTTACTTTTGAGACAGTTTCTCTCTGGGTATACTCTGTAGTTCAGGCTAGCCCAACTTAGCCTCAAACTCACAAGAATCTGCCTGTTTCTACTTACCACATTTTGGGATTATAGGCCTGAACCATCACAACCCACTTGCCTGCCTGCCTTCTTCCTTCCCTCCCTCTGTCTCTCTCTCTCTCTGTCTCTCTGTCCCTCCCTCCTTCCCTCCTTCTCTCCCTCCCTCCCTCCCCATCCCTCTCTCTCTCTGCTTCTCCCTCTATCTTTCCCTCCATACATCTCTCCTTCCTTCCATCCCTCTGCCCCTCCCTCCTTCCCTCCCTCCCTCTGCCCCTCCCTCTGTCTTTCTCTTTCTGTCCTTCCCTTCTTCCCTCCCTCCATCCCTCCTTCCCTCTCTCTGCCCTTCCCTCCATCCCTCTGTCCCTCCCTTCCTCTCCTTCTGTCCTTTCCCCTATGCTCCCTCCACCCCCACATCCTTCATCCTTCTCCCTCCTCTCTTCCCCTTTCACTGCTGCACACATTGCATACCAGGAGGTGGGCATTAGTTTCTTCCATGTTGAGGATCACCAAAGTCTCTTCACACATTTGCCTCCTGCAGTCAGGTCTGACAACCACTTGCAAGGATATCATATAGTTTATTCAGTATATTTTACCCCTTCCTTGATGTTGCTAAGCCATCTCTTTCTCTGCTATTACCAGTTCTGCTAAGAAATGTGTGAGGATAATGGTGGAATTATCAAAGAGCCATGTCTTCCCGTAGAGTATTTTCTGCCAAGCAGCAGGATATATATTTCATCTAATGGAGGGGTCAAATGGCCTCCAAGTGCCACTGCCAAAAAAGAGTGTCTTTCCCCACAGTTTCGTCAGCATTTAGCTTCATCAAACTTTGGACCAATCTGATGTTTGAAAATGGCCAGCCCTTCTTTCTATGTCCACATTTTCAGAGCCATCTGGTTGAGCTCACGGTCACTGCAGACATCGTCATAGAGAACTGACTTTAGCTTTTGAGTAAGATAGGTCTGAGGTGACCAGTGGCTTCTGAGCTGACGTTCATAAGTCAGAATTCAGCTTTTTTTCATTTTTGCCTTTTGTTTTTCTTCTGATAAAGTTAAAACACTGAATATCTGATCTTTTAATTTTGATGAAATTAAATACTCTTTAATATTAAATGTTTCTTAATATTAAAACTGTTTACTTATTGATTACTTACACTCACTCACTCAATCAATTTGCCTTTTAATTTTTGGGTCTTGAACTTCCTCTGACAAGCCCCCCAGGATACCCACATTGTTCCCCTAACCATCTCGGTCAGTTCACAAGCACTCTGAAGGTCAAGTCTGGCTTCCAGCGTCATGCTAAGACATCCTGGTGTACAAGCTGGCCAGGGTTTTGAGAGTTATGTTTTTCTTACGATGTTGCTTTGAGTTTTTCTGGAAGTAAAGGGTGCCACACATACAAAATGATTATTATAATTACACATCTGTTAAGCTAATCCCTAACAGCCCTCCACAGGGTTCTATTCAGAAGGCTCAAGAGAAGGGAGGAACTGCTTCGTGGAAGAAGGCAGAGGAGGCTGTCCCTCAGCACCATGCCTCGGAAAGCCATCACGCCTGCAGCTCCAATTCCCTCTGTGACCTGCTGATCTGTCCTCTGGTGAAAAGAGGGAGTTGAACGTGCTTTGTGAAGACACATCCATGCTTTTATTATGTCTCTTTGGGGGTCACACCACAAATAGAAAGTTCTAATAACACCCTCTGCTCCCTGCAACTGAGGCAGCTTGGGTTCCCTTCACCCAGCAAGCAGTACCTCACCCCACCACTCAGTCTTGCTTTTCCTAAGTCCACCGCATAGCTCTCATAAACCGTGCAGACTAAATATCAACACCTAAGTCACAGGAGGAAATACAAGCAGCAGCTCCTCACACATAAGCCTTGAAAGGGAAGGAAAAAGTCATATTAAAAAAAAAACAACAACACTTCAGTTTTCTGTCAAATCATGAAGTTAGTTGCCAGGGCACTTTGTCAATACCAGCCCTTCCATAAAAATGTAAGTTGGAATAGTTCTTAATGGGATGTCACCACGAGAAGTTGGCTGAGGTCTTGACTGGAAGACACTCCGGAATATTTGCTTCCTTTGGAAATTACAGTACTGTCTTGTTGAATCTAATTTGATGCTCTAACCAATGGAGCGTCATATTATGTACAGTGAAGCAGAAAATTCACCCTGTCCCACTTCCCCACCATCTTTCCTTCGACCTTGTCTCCTCATCCCACCAAATAATGCTGAACCTAACTCAATTACCATGTAAGGCAGATTCTCTGATATCTAAAACAAACCTTTTGTTTATCTAGCAAATAGTTCTATCTGGAGGCAGCACTAGGGTTTAAAATATACATTCTTAGCTTACCACAACTACCTTGGAACAACACTGTATCACCTCACATACTTATATACACCATTTACACATTTGCTTTCTGTTTCCAATCCCCTGGGTTATTGTTATCTTACACTTTATTTATACATATGTTCTGATATATACAATATATTGTCATTTCTGTTTTAAGCAGTAAATTGGCTTTCTCGAGAGCTGTATATGAATCAAAAAGCTTTTATACTTAATAGAGTTTTCTATTTAAGGCATTCTTCTAACTATTTATTATGTACATATGGACGTGTGCCTATTGTGTGTGGTCACATGCACTACAGAATCCTTGTAAAAGTCAGAGGACAGCTTTTGGGAGTCAGTTCTACTTCCAGCTTTGTGTGAGTTCCAGGAATCAGACTTGGGGTACCAGGCTCTCATGGTAAGTATTGTACTTGCTGAGCCACCGTACTGCTCTATCTAAAGTGTTCTTCGTTTCTTGTATAGATTTTGATGTCACTTGTTACACTTCCCTTCTTTAAAGCACTTCTATTAATAGTTTCTGTGAAGTTCCACTACTGATGTATTTTGTTAGCTTTTATAGCAAGAAAGTAAATTAACTTTCCATTCAATTTTATTAATATTATTATTTTTTTAATTTTTGAGGAAGTCATATATGCATACAATGAAACATGAACATCTCTTGCAAATATGGTTCTCTCCCAGCTTCATGTGGTCTTCTTTTTTAAAACTTTTAAGTAGCCCTCTAAGCCATGTTAATGCCACCCATCCACATGAGTATACATGCAGGGACATCCACTGGGGCATGAGAAACCTCAAAGGGGTGACATGTTCAACAGTAAGCAAGCAAAACCAAAATCACCAACTCTCCGTAGTTCCTCGGTGTTAAAACTGGGTAAAACCTCCCCTGTCTATGCCAGAATTTCAGATGGATTAATCCTGTCCACATCACCATAGCTGGTATGGGATCGTGAGGGCAATCCCCTCGACAACTCCAGAAGTTTGTATCTCATGGCATTTCTCCTTATTACCCAACTTTGACATTCTCATCATTTGGACTTTCTCAGTGTTCACTGGACCTTGGTGGAGGAGGTGATGTCCCACTTATAACTGGACACTCCACCTGTTCTCACTGGGACTCCTTCTGCCTCTCAGCAATGACTGCCATCCACTGCAAAAAGAAGCTTCTGTGACCACGACTGAGAGCAGCCAAGATCTATGGTGTAAATATAAATATTTAGAAGGCAATTTGGAAACATGAACATTTTTGCAAAATAACCATAGTTGATTCTATCCTAGGGCCTATGACCCCCTTGCCATGGGCTTTTGGCCACTATTGTAGTAGCAGGCATGAAATTCCCTCCCATGAAACAGGCCTCAAATCCTATCAGAGAGTCACCAATTCCCCAAAACAGCCATGAGACTATTGTCCCAGGGAGAATATCCTGCTTGGCAAGCCATATTGTAGCATGCAGCAGGGTCTATCTCTGGTTGAGACGGTATCAGTATCTTTTCTCCCCAGCAGCTACACAACACCTGGCACTGGGAAAGCTGGCCAGCAGGGAGTGCTTCCTAGTCAGTTTGGGACTGGTTTCTCTATGTCCTATAGAAATGTCTACCATTTCAAGTAATATTGTCATTAGACACAGAATTCTAGGTAGACAGTGTTTGCTCTCTATTTAGACCACACTATTTCTGCAAAAAGTCAGCTATAATTCATGATTGCGTACTGTTGTAACATATACTTGTCTCTTTGGTTCTAAACTTTTATTGGCACCAATTGTTTTTCGGCTGTTTTTTCTCATTATGTGTGTGTGTGGGGTGGGGGTGCGTGGGTGTGGGTGTGCCCTTGCCAAACCCACTAGAAGTTTCTGGGCTTCTTGGATTGGGGGCTTAAATTTTCCTTCAAATTTGGAGAGATTTTAACTAACAGTTCTTCAGTTATTTTTTTTTTCTGCCTGCTTCTCACGCTTCTCACCCCAGACTACAAGGCACATATTAGGCACGGACTATGTTGCTCTGTGCCAGTAAGTACTGTTCATTTTCCTCTGATGCCCTGGGCTGCTGTTATAGCAACTGCTTGGAAGCTGGGTCCTCTAACATCATCACCTGTGTCTTTTCGTCTCTGAGTCAATTATTGACTCGTTGCTTTTGTTCCTGCACATTACCCTACTTCCTGTCTCTAATAATACTTTACGCTATGCTTGACATTCTCAGGAAGAGGATGTATTGTTGGGTATCTGAATACTGTGTTCTTCTTCAAAAAAGCACCGGGTTTTGTCCTGCACACACTTGCTTTCCTTGGGGACCTATTCCAACCTTTAGGATAATCTTCGACATTTATTAGAGTCTAGTCTACCCTTAACTCCAAGACAGCTGTAACCTGTTCTAACAGGTAGCTTTTTTGTATATTATCTGAGTGCCTTTTGTGTGACAAGAATTCCTGGGGAGACGCAATGCGCACATCTACTCATCCCAGAAAGGGAACCCACGGCAGACCAAAGTTACAATTGCACCAAAGTCCAGCTCAGTGAACCAATGAGTTCTCCTTGAGGTTACTAACAGGAATACAGGTGAGGGATTAAATACAAGGAACAGGGATGAATTCAAAACACCTATATCACTGAGAAGTCCACCTCAACACCAGTGAAAAGTCACAAAAGCTGCAGCCCTGGAGCTCTCTGCATAGCTTGCTGCCTGCTGCACAGTCTCTCTCTCTCTCTCTCTCTCTCTCTCTCTCTCTCTCTCTCTCTCTCCAGTTCTGCTGGTCAGAGTCTCCTCCACAGCAGTTTGTTGGGAAACCCTGTTGCTTAGGTCAAAGTCTGACATTACCTGACAACCCTGAGCTCGATGCAAAATAATAGGCTCCTTTTGTCAGCAGGACATCCTCTTCTCTGGGGTATCCTGGACCTCACACCTGAGGATGTCATGTAGTCCCTGCATCTGAGATTCCTGGAATGCCTCCCCATGCTAATGAGGCATCTCAGTGCCTTAAGCCTTCAGCCAATGACCTTTGTTCACCCTTGATATTCTCAATTCTCACTCCCTTCCCTAAAACGATATAACCCTTGGCTCACCCTGAATTAAGTATATTCCTAGAAACCCACTCCAAAGAAACATTCACCAACTAAGGTCATCTCAGAGAACTGTTTCATTGAAGATGGTCAGAGAAGGCCTTAGCCTAAAAGAGCTGTAACATGAAGATCCTTGGAGAAGCCCCCCACCCCTTGCCCCCAGGTACTCGCTCCCAGCTGGACCAGGATCCTGCCCCTTCTGGACTCTGCTGCATCCTTCCAGCCCAGTGTGCAGCCATGTAGAGAAAGTGGAGGCTGTGCAGCTACAGCAGTTTTTATACTGCTGGGAGGGAGCCTGTATTAGTCCCTTCTCTATTGCTGTGATAAAACACCATCTTTTAAGTTCAAAGTTCAAGTCTGTTCTAAAACTCAAGGCAGTGTCTTAACTGTAACATCCTGTGAAACCAAAAAGCAAATTACATACTTCCAACATACAATGGCACAGAATATATATACACTGCCATTCCAAAAGGAAGGAGCCAGGCCATAGTGAGGAAATGCTGGTATAAAGGAAGACAGAAACCCAGCAAGGCAAAATGCAAATCTTGTAACTCCAAGTCTCATGTCAAAACACTTGGCCCCGCCCTTCTGGCTCTGCTGACTGCCACATTCTCCACTCCCTTGGCCCGGTTCCACTCCCTGTCTGCAGCTTCCTTTGGCAGATGTATCAGCAGCGCTCTGGCAGATCCAACATCTTGGAGTCTCCAATGAAATACAGGCTTCACGTTCACAGCTTCGTGAAATGGTCTCTCAGGGCCTCCATACAGGGGCTGTCTTGTCACATGCCTGGCCTCAGCAGCTCTCAGACATGTCCCAGACATGTGACCCCCTGTTTCCCTCCGAGGAGGCACACAAGTCTCCCCTTGTACCCTGGAGGAGAATGCTTCAACTTGAAGGAAATTGCCACACGACAATTTTCAGAACTTTCATTTTTCATTGAACCATTTGTATTTACACGTACCACCCCCATTCCCACTCACCGTGTGTGTGTGTGTGTGTGTGTGTGTATGTGTCTGTGTACGCACACGCATATGCATGTTTGTATTTATTCTCTATTTAAGACACTATATACTTTTGACTTCTTAAAACAATGCCTTTCTGTTCTGTACAGACTCTCAATTCAGCTCACGGCCGCCTTGTTCCTTCCTTGTCCCACCTCCTGGATGCTTGGCCTGTACATATGTCACTTGGTATTCAGGCAGAGACTCTAAGATTTCTTTCTGAAGCTCCTACAGCTTTTTGAAGTTCCTTCTCTGTATGATTGAAGACTCTCTTCAGAACTAGTGCCTATATATTCTAGCCACATTGTCAGACCTCACTCCAAGCTCATGACATGACACAAGTCACTCTCTGCTTCAGTTTGCCTTCACCAAGCCATGATCTAAAAAGAGCCTGGAGGCAAAACCCCAGGGCAATTAGGGGGATCAATTTGTATCCCCGAAAGCCAAGGTGCAAGGCAAGCAGGCAGTGCCCTACTCAGTGGGAACAGTGCGCTGTAATCGTCATTTCTTGTTGCTATGACAAAACGCCTGACAGAAGCAACTTACAGAAGGAAGGATTGATTTCCGCTCTAGGTCAAGGATACACTGTGTCGTCATGGCAACAGGAGCTTCAGGAATCGGACTGCACTGCATCCATGGTCACAAGCAGAGAGAGATGTTAGAACTAACTGCTTTCCATGGGATGGTGCCTTCCTCAGTGAAGCCTTCCTACCTCAACCTACCTCAACCTTCTTCACAGATATGCCCAGTGGCTTGTCTCCTAGGTGACAGTCAATACTAACCACCACTCACATTTATTAAGAAGCAGATTTTAATGCCATGCAAAAAAAAAGTGGGGAAAGAATTGTCAAACTAAATGGGGTCCTCCATTTCTGCTCTTCAACCTTAGCTTCCTGGGAAGATCATGTGAGGCCAGTGTCACAGAAAAGGAAAACTAGGACTTTAAGTCTCATTTCAGAAAGCACAGGCTGTTAGTCTCACTAGACTTCTTCCTCTGTGTCCTTCGGAGGCAGGGGATTGGTTCTTCAGGGTTCAGGCCAAGCCCCGTGTCTGAAAGTTCACTGCCTCATTCGTTGCTCAGTGCTTTAGAGGACTTAATGTGGTGATTTAAAAATCCCTATTTACCAGGAGAAAACACACTCTAGTGTTCATTTTGCTAATGACCAAAGACTCTGGATTTCACTCAAGGATTATCTGTGCTTTGGGGATCAATGCGTCCAGAATCCTTTCTGATTAAAAAAAGAGCTGAGTGCCCCTGGTGTATCCACTCCTCATCTGAGTAGAGGCCACTCCTCGCCTGTAGCATAAGCTAACACACACGAAATACCACACTACGCACGGGGAACTATTTAAACGTCCTTCCATTGGCTCCTCACAAAGAGCTGAAAATCATCTAAAACCTGTGTTCTCTGCAGACACCTCATCTCCAGGGAGATAAGACTGAGTGACCTTCCACCAGCACAACAGGCTTCTCTTTCCTATTCCTCTTTCAAAACAGCTTTTTAAGAACATCGACTATGTTGTTGAGTAAGTGGCCATTTCAGCATGTATATCAGTGTAGCGTCCCTTAAAATTAACCACTGCAAAACAACCCAGCAAATTTACTGATGTTATAGCTATAATATATATATATATATATTTATATTATATATAATATGTATTATATAATTTATATTATAGATAGATAGATAAACATAACCCTGATATGTGTGTGTGTATATGTGTGTGTGTGTATATGTGTGTGTGACACACACACATTTCATGTCCTGCAGGGTCAGGAGCTGGTGGAGGATGGGAAACAGAGAGCACCCTCTTCTCTCGGGTGGCAAGGGTCCAGAGATCATTCTCTCTCGTAGCTGAGCTATGCTGACCTGCGTTGGATACCAGCATCCTCTCAGTTCTTCTGCTTCCTTTCTCTACTTTTCCTGAGTGTGAGGTCCAGAACAGCCTTCCAGACAGATAGACTCTTGGTTGGCTCAGAGCATTACAAGATCAACCCAGATTCCAAAGACAAGCAATTTGATGGGACAGAAAAAAAAAGTCACAGACATATTTCATCTAACAAATTCAAGTCTGAATCCATAATGCCCACTAAGGTAAGTAGGCTGAAGGGATAGGACAGTGTCCTGCGAATCTCAGAGACCTAAAGTATGTGGCTTGATTGCAGGCTCAGGTGCCATCCAAGAAGAATGTCTGGAGGGTTAATACAGGAGGAGGGGCGTTGTACGTGTGTGTGTGTGTGTGTGTGTGTGTGTGTGTGTGCACGCGCACTCATGCTTAGGCAGCAAAAATGCCATTGCAGAAACTCTCCTTGGCATGGCTGGGTTTCTTTACCTAACCCTGAATGAAATAAATAAAAAAGGAAGGAAAAAAAAAAAAGGAAGGACATGACTGCGTCTAGATATGGTGGAGGAGAAAGTTTATTGTGGATAAAAGGGAGAGCACAGCCAGAGGCAGACACATCTGGGAGAGTCCAGAGTGGTCCTGACCCCATCCTGGCCATGGAGGAGAGGGGAAGGGGAAGGGGGAGGGAGAGGGAGAGGGGAGAAGGGAGAGGTAGACCAAGAGGCCAGGAAGGTAAGGGATAGATGAAAGGGCCAGGTAACCAAATTAGTTGGATTATATTGGGAAGGGTAGCTTCAGGAAGGGAAGCCCAATCCAACCCCCCAGGCTGGAAAAGTTTAGGGTAGAGGGGCAGTGTATACCAGCCATCAGGACCCTATAACAGGTAGGGACTGGGGGAGGCTGGGAGAACAAGGTTGTGGCCAGCTCCAGTTTGATATGTTAAATACATACCTCAGCCATTTGGGTTTAAGGCCTAACAAACCTCAGTTGGTAAAGTGCTTGAGAATTGAAGTTTGTTCCTCAGAACCCACATAAAATCAATCTAGATATGATGGCACATGCGTGTAATCCCAGCACTGGGGAGGCAGTGATACACCTGGGGCTGGCTGACTGGCTAGGATAGCAGATGGGCACCAACCAGGTAAATAAGATTTGTTTGTTTGTTTGTTTGATTGATTGATTTATTGGTTGATTGATTGATTGATTTTTTAAAAAAAACCCAAGCTCAGGAGGCCAGTGTGGGAGCACATGCTTTTAATCCCAGCACTTGGAATGCAGAGGCAGAGGGATCTCTCTCAAGGCTAGCTTAAGTTCACATAGTAAGTTCTATGCCAGCCAGGGCTACACAGTGACACCATATCTCAAAACCAAGACTATGTATAAGGAGTGGATGAAATTCTTAGTGAATGTGACATAGGCGCAGTCATATCGAAGAACCAATGCCCCAGCCCCATGGGAGTGGGAAACCCTTCCACCCGAGGCGAGTCTCAGAGGGATGACAAAGCCTTCCTGTAGTCTGAACAGGATGTTACTGGGCAGGGATAGGAATAAGATGTACTGTGGTAGAGTTCCATGGTACGGTAGTTCTGCAAGAGGGACCCAGGAGATGTAAATAACCTCATGTAGGTTCCAGAGACCAAACTCAAGTAATATCTGGTTTGGTAGCAAGTACCTTAACTCCACTGAGCCAGGGCTCACTGGCTGGTGCAGCTTGATCTCCACTGCCCGTCCCTCGTTGTCACTTAAGGCAATGAAAAAGGTGGTCCAAATACAAGTCAGACCTCGGAGGATGTAGTGGTTTGAACCAGGATGGCCCTCATAGGCTTGTATGTTTGAATGTAATTGATGGAACTGTTTGGGGAGGATTAGGAGATGTAGTTTTGTTAGAGGAAGTGAGTCATTCACTCACTTGAGGGGTGGGCTTGAGGTTTCCAAAGTCCAAGCCAGTCTCTCTCTCTCCCCTCTCCCTCCTTCCCCCTCTCTTCCCCTTCTCCTTCTCCCTCTTTCTCTCTCCCTTCTCCCCGCTTTCCTTCTCCCTCTTACTCTTGTCCCTCCCTCTATGCCTCCCTCCTCCCCCCTCTCTCTCTGTCTTGTACTTGTAGATTACATGTAAGCTCTGAGCTGCTGTCCCAGTACCATGTCTGCCTGCTGACTTCCAACTCTAACCCTCTGGGACTCTGAGTCCCCAAATTAAATGCTTTCTTTTATAAGTTTCTTTGGTCCTGGTGTTTTGTCATGGCAATAGAAAGTAATTAAGACAGAGGATATCACATGAAGCCACTAATTTCCATTGCAACATTTTCTGTGAAATCATTTTCCAGAGGTTTTTTTTTTTTTTTTTTACTGAACCAAGGGTTTTGTTGTTGTTTGAGAAGAGGGGGCTAAGCCCCTGACCCCAGGAAGTACAGTGGCAGTCACTAAGGTGGTTTGTCATGGTCAGCACCCAGGCACTGCACTGTGCCATCCCTAAGGAGCACCAAGGCCTTGTCTCTATGGAGCACCAAGGCATGTCTCTAAGGAGCACCAAGGCATGTCTCTAAGGAGCACCAAGGCATGTCTCTAAGGAGCACCAAGGCCTGTCTCTAAGGAGAACCAAGGCCTTGTCTCTAAGGAGCACCAAGGCCATGTCTCTATGGAGCACCAAGGCCATGTCTCTGTAGAATTCCAGGGCCATATCTGGTGAGATAAATTTTATTACCCCCATTTTACAAAAAGGAAGCTTGGGAGAGGATGTTAAGAGACTCAAATGAGTATTAAACTTGTAAATGCCGAGAAGGGAGAACCAGGATGCAGCCTACAGCTCTAGGGCTGAAGATACTGCAAAGCCCTAGCCATTTGGTGTTCCTGTGTGCAGGGAGGAAAGTAACAGTAAGAATGTGGTACTCATAAAGTATGAGCAGAGGAAAATGGGAAGGGGTGGGCTCCCTTCCCATCATGCTCCACCACACACATTGGCCAGGTCTACCTCCTACAAAGGGTTGAAAAGCACTACCTCACTGAGATCCCTGAGGCTCGAAGATGATCACTCTGGCTGGGAGGCCACAGCCATTTTCCTTTCCTATGCTATTATGCTACCCACCCTGTAGAGGTACCTGAGGATGCAGCCAGGTATGGACTGTCACACTGTTGGGCTTGCAGGGGAGGGCACATTATCTGCAATGATGCCTTCATGGTGGGTGACTCTGGAGAGTAAAGGAATTCACGGGGTGCTTCTGTGTGCATGATGGATGTCCCTGCTTATTAGGTAGAGTCAAAGGGAAAGAATGTTGGTTGCAGTCCTCTGTGGCTCTACATTTTAGTCCTGCCCTCCTGCACCATGCACACCCCTGCCACAACAGGATGTAGCATTCCAGGCTGAGCCTGCAGAGAACACACCTCACCAAATGACCTTGGACTAGGCACTGTTCCTCCTGGAGCTGTCACTGGAACTTGTCACTTATCTGGAAATTGTTGAACTGAACTGTCTAGGGCATGATCCAGAGGCTCAGACCAAATCCAGGTGGCAGACAAAGTCGTTGGGGTCCCGGGGGCACCGTTTTGATTTGAAAATGGGGCGCTGTCACACGAGAATCCAGATGCCTGACTTCTCCCAGGAACCCTGGTGACCTGTACCACCCACCCTGTCAAGGCCAAGAAGCGCTTTCGGAGGTGTCCTGACCCTTCCTGACAGCTTCTTCCTCTGCTCCTGAACTCTGAGGGCCTCTGAACTCAGTTCTGCGTTTTCTCTTTGCTGTTCAGCCTGGGGATCTCAGGTCTGTTTTGTGAAGCTGGGTACAGATGGAAGGATTTGTCTCCCTGCTCCAGGGGGTTAAGTGGCTGCTTTTGAAAGGACAAAGCAGGAGATGCTACGATAAGATAAGGAGCTCTGTTTTCCCAGACACTCCTCAGCGAGAACAGGCTTTTGTTGTGATCCAGGAGGATAAGATGCTGAGCCTCCCATTCATCAGCCCAGCCGTCCCCTCCCCTCCTCAGTCTGAAGCACGGAAATACACAGGCATGAGTCTGCCGCTGCTGCCATCTTCTGGCAAATGGAGGCACTGCAGCCACTCCTGCCCTCGTGCCAGCCGTCAGCCTCCTTTGGCCTGAGAAGGTAGTGGGCTCTGTCTTGCAGTTGCTGGTACTTATGGAACTCCTACTGTGGGTCAGTCTCGAAACGAAGAGATTTATCACAGAACGCTTCCACTCAGACGGAAGCCCCACATACAGGAGTTTAGCGGTGCCCCAATGCCTGGAGTCGGCCCAGTACTTTGTAGAAGCTGGTAAGTGGGGTTGCTCGAGGACAGAGTGGAGACAGATGGTGTGGTTACCTCCGCTGTGAGGATGCTAAAGATGTCTCTCGGTTTAAGGCTCTGTGAGTAAACCTGGCAGGGAAGCTTGCAGCAATTTCGACAAACTGAAGATGCCTGAGTGAGGCCGCAAGTAGGAGTGCCCACTTCAGATAGTCGGAGTCCTCCAGAGTTCAGAGAATCCAGGCCTGTGAGCCATTGCAGAAGGTAAGCCAAACAGGCACAGGAGCCTGGTGTTGATGTATGGCTTTGGCCAGGACAGGAAGCCCCTGACAGATTTTCTCTGAATATGTGTTTATGTTTTTTTTAAAAATAAACTTTATTTTTGAGCAAGTTTAGGTTTGAAGAGGAATTGAAAGGACAGTGTCAGTAGTGTGGGGGAGGGGGCAAAATGCTTCACATTGCCACTGAGAGGAACCTAGGGACTTCCCTTCATCCCTTAGGGACCTCCACTCAGGTAAAGCCAGATTCTTGAATTTGCTGCAGAAAGCATGCCAAGGTGAGCTGGTCCGGAGCAGATCTGGTGTTCATGGAAAGAAGATAACACACAAACACACATACACCAACATACACACACATACAAACACACACATAAGCACACACACGTTTAGATTGGAGGTTAAGAGAAAGAGAGGCTCTTGGGGGAAAGTGGAAGGCACAGTGCTGTGGGTGTGGGTGAGCTCTCAGAGGAGGTGTACCACTCTGTCTTCACGATGGTCATCTAAGGATTTTGGTGAGTTCTGAAGCTACTGTTTTCAAAGGGTTGTTAAGAAATCTAACAAGATGGTTCCTGAGGTAGGTAGGGCAGGGTTACAGTTAATACCTGTAAGACTTCAGTTGACAGGGGTGCAGGAGTGCTGGGCATCTTCACTCTAAGCTGGAGCTAGTAGTTCCATGTGTGAGTATCTCAGAAAATGCCTTGAAGAGGAATAAATCCAGACTCAAGATTATGTACTCTGTTAGTCTGAATGAAAATGACCCCATAGGTTTATAGGGACTGGTGCTATCAGGAGGTGTGGCCTTGTTGGAGTAGGTGTGGTGGTGTTGGAGAAAATTTGTCACTGGGAGTGGGCTTTGAGGATTAAGATGCTCAAGCCAGGCCCACTATCAGTCTCTCTTCCTGCTGCCTTTGATCCAGATGTAGAACTCTCAGCTACTTCCCCAGCACCATGTCTGCCTGCATGCCGCCCTGCTTCCTGCCATGACAGCAACAATGGACTAATCCTCTAAACCTGTAAGTCAGTCCCAATTAAATGTTTTCCTTTATACAAGTTGCCCACGGTTGTGGTGTTGATTCAAAGCAATAAAACCCCAACTAAGGCATGTATACTTAGGCTTGGTTTGTTATTATCTTAACCACCCTATTTGAAAATATTTCCATATAAAAGAAATGTTCTCTCTGTGGTGGCAGTCTTCACAGCGAATGGTATTAATTGTGCTGGATTTCCTAATTCTCATCAGGGAGAGACTTCAGTCAGACTCCTTTTTCCTCCCATGTCCCCGTAATTTTCATGTCTTTCTGTTTGCTTCAGAAAGTATAAAAAGTTCCTTCATCCTTATACATACACACATGTGCACATGCACACACGCACACACACACACTCTGACATATACATGTGCACACATACTGTTGGGTCCCATTTTGGCCCTGGTTCGGGCCTTGTGGACAAACCCGAGCCTGGCTAGAGTTTCTGCAGCCTTGTGGGAGAGTCTAAGCCTGGCTCAAGTTTTGAGACCTGTCTTAGTCACTTCTGTACTGGAATGACTCAACAGGACCTCTTTGGCCCTACCTCTGCCCTGCTATTGCTGATGTAGAGCTCTGACATTGGCCCTGTCAGTCACCCCATACTCTCTGTCACCCTTCCCTGCCCCCTACATCATCTCACTCCACCAAAACTCCTCCTCCCTAGGCGTTGAGTTTATATAAGCAAGAGGCTGGTACATTAAAGTTGAGTTCCTGCTTCGACAAGACTCCTGCCTGGGTGTGTTTCTTTCGGCTGCTGACACTCGCCATCCTGCTCAGATCCAGAGAGACCTTGCAGGACAAGAACCTCTCTCTCCTCTCTCCGGGACCTGCCGGCTTTAAGGAGCTGACAGCATAGCATATATACACATAAGCATGCATGTACACACATGCAAAGTTCCTCTCATTAATTCCTTGCATTAGTGTGATGTCTGCAACAGTTGGTGAGAAACATTGATACATTGTGACCAGCTGGAGTCTCTAGTCAGCAGTGGAATCACTATTGATATTGACTATTCCATTGGCTTTGACCAACACCTGATGTTGAGTGCCCACCAGAACAGTATCGTATAGAATAGCATCCTTTGATCCCCAACCAATTTGTTGCTCTGTCCCTCATCCACTGTGTATTACAGTTTTCACTGTCTCCAAAGTTTTGCTTTTTCTAGAATGTCCATTACTTGGAATCATAGCCTTTGGGGACGCTTTCCACGGGTGGTTTGTTTGTTGGTTGGTTTGGGCTGTTAGAGATGAGACCAGGGAGTCACACATACCAGGCAACAGCTTAGCCTCTGAGCCCCACCCTCGACCTTTAAAGAAAAAAAATCACTGAATAACATTCCCATGAAGGGGTGTGCCAATGTGTCCACTCACCTTCTGAAGGACATTTTCATTGTTGCCAAGGTTAGAGAAAGCTGGTTAAAAAAAAAAAAGTGCTGGTAGATACCAAGGCAAGCCGTGGCGGATGTGTGGTAAGGTTGATGGGAAACTACATTCCAAGTCAAAGCTGTTTTCCAAAGTGTGCTCATTTTGTGCTTTTAGACATGACTTTTTAATAACAGGCCTGCTGGCTTGGGGTTTCTCACTCCCAAGGATGGCAAAGTAGGAGATGATGGGATTGTGACATGCCCTGTGTCATCAAGGCACTACAGTCCTTGAGCCAAATCTGCTTCCTGTGCTGAGGTGTGAAAGCAGGGACTTCTGTTTGCCCCTCTGAGAAGGGAACAGCTGTGAGTGAAGTCTGTGTCTCATGCCCAGGGACACCAGGAATCCACAGGCAGATCTGTAAGTGGAAGGAGCCTCTGCCTCAGGATTTCTGGTCTGAATGCTGGCTAATTGGTGAAAACGGCTTACATTTTGATCGGCCCTAAGACACTTTTGTGTCTTCTGATCATGAAGTTGGCATCACTGAGACCAAAGCACCCTGTTCTTGCCACTTACTAGTTTGTACTTGGCAAGTGGGGTAGCAATTTACCTGGCAACACCCCAACAGTCAAACTGAAACGTTCTGGAGAATGGGAAGTGATAAGGAAACGAAGTGCTTGCTTTATTTTTCTTCAGCCATGAAAAAAAAAAAATCATCCGCAGCCCCCTTAGAGCTGCTTTAAAAACGCAGTTGGGAAGTTTGGCTAATGTCAAACAGCATCTGTAAGAAGGCAAAGGTTGCTCTTGTTTGAGTTGTGTTTTTGATAGTATTTTCCAGATTCAAAACTTCCATGTGTAGCTACTTCTCTGCAGTGGTGCCCTCCTCTGTGCTTTTAGAAAAACAGATCTAAAAAATTAAGTGTTCCACCAATCATTTGGAGCGGGTCAGCCAGCTCGGAACTTAGTTCTGACGATTCATGCTCTTTGTTGATGGCCCTGGAAGACCCGGAGATGTTCAGCTGAACTATTTCAATGTGTGAAAAGGAAGATAAAACAGCTTTGGTCCACTAGCAGGCCGTGGCTGTATTTACGGTCTGCAGCAGGCCTAAGCACTGCAAATGTACTCTCCCAAGGAAAATTAAGTCCTAACCATGTAAGCGATTCCAGAGTGCGGCTTTGATTTGCTGGACCGCAGTCCATTCCCCTGTGAGCTGACGTGATGAAGCACGCATCTATACCTGAGTTGCCAAGGTAACCGAAGAGCTATTACCTTCTCTGTTTCAACCACATGTGTTTTGAGAGTGGAGCTGGGTGACGCCCCAGAAATAAAATGGTAACAGATCCTTCTGATGATTCTTAGGAATATCAAGTTTTGTGAATCTCTGCTTGAGGTAATATTTTCTTTTTCTTCTTTTTGTTTTATTCCTTCTCATTTCTTTTTTAAGCTTTGTCTGCAAAATCACACATCATAGGCAACTTCTTCATGGTGTGTTTGTCCTATTGCAAACATTTTAATATTTCCAATTGTTTTTCTTATCTTACTTTTCAAAGGGATGTATTAGTCAGATTGCTATCTCTCTTGCAAAACGCCCAAGATCAACAACAGAAAGGAAAGAAAGACTTATTTGGGGATTTCAGCTTGCTTTCCTTGGCCCTGTTGTCTTGAGCCTGCTTAGGGGCTGTGTAAAGCTGAGGTGAGGGAGGGCCCATGCTACAGCTAAGCCGGTTATATCCTGGTGACCAGGAAGGAAAAGTCGAGGGAGGGGCTGGTATCCCAGGTCTCCCTGGGAGGGATCTCACCGTGATCTAACTTCCTTCCATTAGAAAGGTTATTTCTTCTAAAACTTCTGCCCTCTCCCTACATCCCCACAGGCTGGTGACCAAGTCTTTAGAACATTAGCCTTGGTGAATGTTCCAGATCCCAGCTCTAGTAATATCATCTAATAAGCTGACTGTGAGGCTGGGGAGACAGCTCAGCTGGAAGGCTACTTGCTGTAGTCACAAGGCCCTGAGTCTGATCTCTAGTGTTCACTTAGAAGTTGGACAGGCCAAAGTGTCTGCAGTCCCAGCCCTGGGAAGATAGAAACAGGAGACTTCCTGGGGCGTGTTAGCTAGCCAGGCTAGCCAGAGCAGTGAGTACAGCTTTAGTGAGAGACTAATTGAAAATAATGAAGGAGAGAACAATTGAGGAAGACACCAGCATTGACCTTTGGCCTCTACTCACACGTATGAATACACACACACACACACACACAGGATGTATATACAGTTGCATGCATTTTTAAGATTTTTTTAAAATTCATGTGTGTATGTGTGTGTGCGTGTGCACTCATGGGTCTGTGTGTATGACATGAATGTAGGTGCCCACAGAGTCCAGAAGGGAGAGCATCAGATCGTCTGGAGCTGGAGTTACAGATAAGCTGTCCAACAAGGGTGCTGGGACCAAATTTAGGTCTCATGCAAGGGCAATGTAAGGTTTTAATCACTGAGCTGTCTCTCTGGCCTCCAGTGAGTCAATTTTAACTCACGTGCAGGTTTGTGTAACCACCAGAGTGGGATCACAAAGCAGTGTATCACCCCAGATAAGTGCATGGTGCTATTTTTAGTGTTTCCAAGCTCCCTCAGCAACCTGTCTGTAGTCCATGCTCAAAATTTTGTCTCTCCAAGAAAGTCATATATATTGGTCATCCAGACGATTCCCTTTCGAGCCTGATTTCTTTCACTCAGAGCAGCGGCTTTGAGATTTATGCGAGGCATTACATGTACAGCGGTCTATTCTTCTTTCTCTTTAATCCTTGTGCAGAATCTCATGGTATGGACATAATCCAGTTTTGGTAGAAACTCATGGTAGAAGTGTTTTTTTCCCATTTGGTTTCCAATTTGGGACAGTGTTGGCTAGTTACCCTGTTCACTTCTGTGCAGATTTGGGGGTGAAGACAAGCTCTTGGGGCAGGGGCAGGGTAGTAGTTAGATGATTGCTCTGAGTTGGAACAAGGAGTCAACTGGTCCATGAGCCTTCCTGTTATGATAGCTTGATACTGTGCCAGATTTTGTTTGTAGTTCAGTTTTCCTAATCAGTACCTCATGGCTTCTTTTGTTTTTTCCTTGGTGGCTAACGACACTGCAGATCTTGCCCGTGCTTATCTGTCAACATGTACCCTCTCTGCTGAGATGTCTAAGTCTTCTACTTGTTCAAAAATCTCAAGTCACTTGTTGTCTTCCTGCTGATTCTTCAGGATTCTTAATAGATCCTGGATACCAGTGTTTGCTTGTTGGAAGTAGAGTCTTGCTTGTAGTCTAGGCTAGACTTGAACGCATTGTTACCTAGGCTGGCTTTGAACGCAAAGCAGCCCTCATAGTACAATCTTCTCAAGTACTCTAATTACAGGCACAAGCCACCACGTTTAGGCTCTGGGGGAAATGTATCGATAGATATAGACAAGTTTTCTGTAGGTCTCCATCCTGATTTCCATTCTTTCAACAATCCCTCGAAGCATACATTTTGAATTCTGGTGAAGTCTTATTTATCAAATGCTTTCATTACAGAACAAAATAGATGGTTCTGTGTCTAGGTCTAAAGTTCTACAGTTTTGTACCTTACATTCATATGTATAACTTAGTTGGTATTCATTTTGGTGAAGGATATGAAATGTACAAGTTTTCGGTGTCTCTGTTTTCTCAAGGGTTTTCAAACATCAGGAAGTCTGATTCTCCAGAACCCCTGGTCATGTGGACAAGGCTGTCCTTTCTCTCTTTCTAGGTTCTTTTCAGGATCTGGGGGGAACAGCCTCTACCCAGGAAAGCAGATGCTTACCAGAATGTAACAAGGCAAGAGGGCTAGAGTAACAGACACTAGAATATTTGTTATGGCTTGCCGAGAAAGTGGGTCTAGACACTTGTTGAAACCCCCACAACTTTACGCACCTCAAGTCTACGCATTGCAATGTATGTAAATTACACTTCATTTGAACAGACATCGGTTGGCTAAATTTGAGTAGGACTATTTACAGTGTCTCCTCTGCATGTGTTGATAACTTGCTGTATTGATCTCCATGACTCTAGGGTGACAGAAGATTTGAACTTGAAAAGTCTGAATCCTCTACCACTATCTCTTTCCAGCCCTGTTTTGATCATCCTTACTTTTTTGCATTTCCACACATGTTTCCACACAGCTTACTCTTATCTACAAAGAATATTCTTGGGATTTTGATTGAGTTAATGTTTTGACTTACACAGGAGCTGGGTATAACATATTTTTGTAGTTTGATCTTTCATTTTATGACTATGGTGTGCTTTTCTGTTTATTTAGGGGTTTAAGTAGAACTTACAGCCCTTCTTTTGGGTTTGGTGTAAGTATGTTTTGTAATCATGAATTGATGTTGGTCATATGAAATGTTATTACCCTATTAATTGACATGATCATGTAGCTTTTTCCTTTGTACTGTGGACATTACACTGATGATCTTTGGATACTGAGTTAATTTGATATAGCCCAGGAGAAATCCACCAGGTGTGATCTATTTATTATCTTTATATATTTATCAAGTTTCTAGAATAATGATAAGCACCTCTGCATCTGTCTTCATCAGACAAACTGGTCTATAGTTTTCTTTTCTTTAACTCTTTGTTTTGAGAATCAAGGTTGGCCTGGGCAGTGGTGGTGCATGCCTTTAATGCCATCACTTAGGAGGTAGAGGCAGGCAGATCTCTAATAAGTTCAAGCCAGCCTGATCTACAGAATGAGTTTCAGGAGAGGCTAAGACTACAAAGAGAAACCTGTCTCAAAAACAAAACAAAAAAAGACTGAAAGAAAAGAGAAGGTAAATGAACTAAGAACCCCTCAGTTTCTTAGAAAATGTTCCATAGAATTGTCATTATTTAAATTTTTGGAAAATTTAAATTATGAACTCAATTTTGATAGTCCTAACGGTATTCTGACCTCTTCCTCATATGGGATGCTTACCTCATGTTCTGTCGAACCCCTCCTCTCTTATTTCTGACCTTGGTATTTAGTTTTTTTTTTCCCAATCTTTTCAGAATATTGGGAATTTTATTGATATTTTGAGGGAAAAAATAACAATATTTTTTCCGTTTGTTTTCACTGTGAATTTTTAGTGTTTTCCTTTGTTCTCTGAGACAAGGTTTCACTCTGTAGCCTAGACTTTCTAGAACTTGATGTGCAACCCAGGCTGACTTTGAACTGGTGGCTTCCCTCCTATCTCAGCCTCCTGAGTGCCGCGATTACAGGCTTGAGCCCTCCCGCCCAGCTTTAACTTGGTTTTTGCCATCTCCTTGATTTGGGCTCCTTTGTTCACGTTTTGAGTTTCTCTCCAAGCACGGCTTTAGTTACAGTTTACAACTTGTCTGTTCCCGTTCATGCTGTGTACAGTCTCTCACTGCCCTGGAAGCTGCTGTTTGTACTGTACATTAATTAACAATAATTGGTTAATCCCCAATGTTTTCCTGTTATTGGTCTCATTAAATTTTAAATTTATGTCATGGTCAGAGAAAATATTTCATAGAATTACAATTCTTTCAAATTTGTTAAGATCTGTCTTCTTTCCCAGCTCGAAACGGTCTGCAGTGGTAGGTGTTTCTCACGTACCCAAAAGACTATAAGCATTTGGTGTCTTGAGTGGGAAGTTGTATAAACGCCAGTTCGAGACAGTGTTTTGAAGATGTTGCTCAGCTCTTTGGACGGGTCCTTGACTTTCTACGGATTAGCTCTGTGGATACTAGAAGAACATTGGGTTTCTGTTGTGAAGTGTAGGCTCATCCATTTTGACTTTCATTCTCTTGGCTTGCTTTCACTTTATGTGTTCTTAACATCTGTCGTGTATAAATTGTAATCTCCTCTTGCTGTAGTAATCCACTTGTCATGCTTTGCCCATATTTTCTTCTCTAAATATTATATACTTTTTATCCTTTTACTTTTGACCTATTTGCATTATCATTTCAAGCTGAGTCATATAAATGCCAAGGGGTTAGGCTCTGCCTCTTGTCTATTCTGACCATCCTTATCTTTTCATTGATATACTTGGGTCATTTCCATTTTAGCATAGTTATGAATATTTCTGGATGTGAATGAACCTTTTTCTTACTTGTTTCCTGTTCTGCTTCACATTTTAAGTTTTCTTTCTTTTCTTTTTTACATTTTTGAGCATTATTTAAATATGCTTCCATCATCCTGTTTTCAATACTTGTTTTATTTTTCTCTGAGTGTTTTGGGATTTCATGCCTCTCTTACTATTACTAACTTCCAACTGAATTCTACTGTGGTTTGAGAGAATACTTTGCCTGTAGGTTTGTATAATACAACTACATCTCTTGGTATGGGGCTGTTAGATTTGTGTGCAAGAACAACAATGTATATAACTCTTAAATTCTCATCTTCAAATACTGCAGTTTCTCAAAGTGAGCACAGACACCTCACCAAGACAGGAGTGTGTTACACTCATCTCTTCCCAGGCTACATCTGCCTACAGAGAAAGACCCACTGAACGTTGTCCTAATTATCTCTCCAGCATTCGTATTTTAGGAAACTCAGTAGAACAGCCTGCTATAATACCCCAAAATGTACAATTTCTGTTCTTTTCTCCAAGCTTCCTTCTCTGTCAGTTTCCATTCAGTAAATGTTATATCATTTTTTGTCTTATTTGTAGGAATAGCCAATTAGTTAATCCCGTTCAAATCAACCTGTTGGTGGCAGCACACATTTCTCATTGGGAACCCCAGTGTTCTGGGTTCTCAAACGAAACACACACACATGTGCAGCCTCTATATTTTAATATGCCTTTAACAGCTTAATGACTGGACCACTTCTTAAGCTCTACACCTCCCGTCCAATATCTCTGAGTTATTACTTACTAAAAATCTATATTCCATCTTTGGTGCCCTAGACTAAATTGTGGGGGAGGGGCTGGGGCCACTCTTCCATGATTGGTATGCGCTCTCTTCTGCACTTCTAAGGCTTGGTCTTTATTCCTCTCCCTGAAGGACAGTTCTCTCCCATCTTCCTGTCTTGGTCCCCTTGCCTGGGAAAACTAAAGCATCGTCACCTCTGTCTCTCTGCCCTCTGGCAACTTTATTTACCAATCAGAACCAACTGTGGGCAGGGACCCTCAGCGTTTTACATGTAGACGTGTGGATTCCCGTGTAATTTGGGGAACCAAATTAACATAATATATAAGTTTTAGACCAAATCCACAACACCCATTTCCTAGAGGGACTCCTTGCTAGAATAGAGCTCCAGCCTGGTATTCCCAGTGTCAGCATTTTGTGTGTTGTATGGAACCTGCCTCTTTTGTAGAAGTGTAGCCATTCCAGATGCTGGTCTCCTGTGAGGCATGCAGCCATGGCTCTCTGGCTGCTTCCAGGATTCCTTTGTTCTCTTTCTTCAGTTTTCAGAAGTTTCATGCCAATGCAGCTGGGTATATTGGCCATTTTATGATGAACTTAGTGACCCTGAAGATTTGTTCATTTTTATCAAATTTGGGAGAAGTTTTTAGCCATTGCTCCTTCACAAGTATTTTATATATTAGGCCTTTTCATTGTCTTTAGACCCCAGTGATAAGAAAGTCAAACTTTAGTTTTTCTACTGTCCCATAAGCCACTAAGCCCTAATAATTTAAATAAAACAACAATAATAACAAAAACCTTTTAAATCTCTCCTCCAGAGTGTTTACTTCCCATTGATACATTCCAAAGTCGGGAGCACTACCTGCATCCACCCCTACACACACACACACACACATCATCATCATCATCATCATCATCATCATCATCATCTTTTGATGAATAAATCCAGTTTTTCTCAAAGGTCGGTGATTTTATCCTTTAGTTCTAAAGATACTGCTGCTTCTACTTTTCTTCTCACTGCTGAGGTTTTCTGTAGCTACACTTATTTCAAGAACTTTCTGGAATCCTGGGGCAGCGTGTCGTCAGCAGCTGCCTTAACCTCTCTGTTGAAGGATTCCGACATCTGTGTTAGCTCAGCAGTAGCATCTTTTCCCACGTGCGTTGAGAGCTCCACTGAGAACTGCCTGCTTCTCCACATGCTGTCCAGCACGGGGTTCACATGCCGGACATTCTAAACATTATGTTAAGCGCTGCTGGATCCTGTGGAGAGAGTTGACACGTTCTTTCAGCCGCTCATCAACCCAGTTGGGGTCCGACCTCAGTTTTCACCCAGCTCTCTGTGGGGTGTGGTCTCTGGGTCAGATTTTGAGGCCTTTGCTGATCAGATCAGTCCCAGATGCTTAGCCCTCAGTCCAGCCTGCAGCTTAGGCTGTGGTCTGCTCTACAGTCGACTTCAAGATCTTCCTGTTCCTGCTTGAGTGAGATTGGTATGTATTCTTCGGGGTCCATACCTTGTGTGTGTGCGTGGGTGGGGAGTCCGGAAGTCTATGAGCAGCTTCCTGCCTTCACACCAGCTCTCTGACCCTTTTAGCTGCCGGAACTCAGTTTTTTGTCCGTTTAGACAGAAAACCAGGGCTCTATCTTCCTCTAGTTCATCCATATACATTCTATAATTGCGCCCACAGCAGGAATCAGAGCAGAAGGATCACAGGCACTTGCTTCTCCCTCATAAAACTACAGACCTCCCCCCCTTTCCTCAGAGTCACCATTGCTGCTACCTATGGTCCCATGATCATAGGTACCCCAAGACCAACTGCTGAATGCAGGAGTCAGAGAGAACGACAAGGCCAAGAGAAAAAGTAAAAGGAAGTCATTTCCCTTTGGCCTCTCTCAGCTGGAGACCCAGCACTCCCCCCTACCCCTCCCTGTCTCTCATTTTGTCTGCTCCTAGCTTGCCTTGCAGTCAGCTCAGCAGACACCAGAGGGACACACTCACTGCTGCTTTGTTGACCCATCAAATCCTAGTTTTCTTCCCCAAAGGAGAGTTATTGTGAACAGCTACTTTGCAGGGTTCTCAGCAGCTGGTATGCACCCTCTGTCCAGGTTGTATACCTCCATCCAGACAGAGAGTGTATTAACTTTGTTCTCTTGTTTTCTGTATTCTCAATGTTTTGGCATCTGGGGCCTCACGGGCTGGAAGAAGGACCACCCCTAAGGTGTTAGCTACTTCCTAGAGCTAGTATACAGCAAACACACTTTTTATATGTAAAGTGTGTGTGATTCCCAAGTCCAGCCCAGCCAACTCCCTCACTGGGTTTTGATTCTGTGATACTTAATCTAGAGGCTTATGGACTGATTCTGAGAACAGGACTCAGGTTTTTACTGCCCCAGGTCTACCCAGGTTAAAGTGTACTCCAGAGCTACCTGAACATATCCGTGACACCAGATATTCCTGTGAAATTCCTGTGAAAACCACAGCGGATCTCTTTCTGCACTTTCCCTTAATCCTCCACCCTCCCAGCTTACCTAATAGGCTTTGCTGTTTCTCCAGTTAGCTCCCAGGCTAAGTGGGTAAGAAGTGGGGCATGTGGCCACTTCTTACCTTCTGGCCTGTTCACTCTGCCATACCTGACTAATGAAGCGTGTGTGTGTGTGTGTGTGTGTGTCTGTGTCTGTGTCTGTGTGTGTGTGTGTGTCTGTGTCTGTGTGTGTCTGTGTGTGTGATGCACATGCTTTCATGGGTGCACATGGCCTGTGTGTGCATGTGCAGACCATAGGTCAACACTGAATGTTGCTCTCTGTGTCTTCATGCTTTATTTCTTTTGAAAGTCTCTCACTGAACCTGGAACTTGCTAATTGTCTAGGTTGACTGGCTGCTGAGCTCCAGGGATCCTCCTGTCTCTAGATACTTGCTACCATACTTGACCTTTTCAGGTGGCTGCTGAGGGATCTGAACTTGGGTCCTTAGGCTTACATAGCAAGTATTTACTCACGGATTCATCTTCCTAGACACATATTTTTAAAAATATATACTTACTTTTATTTTACATGTGTGAATGTTCTGCCTGCACAGATGCATGCACACCACTTGAGGGCCTACTGTCTGTAAAGGACAGACGAGAGTGTTGGATCCCCTTGAACTGGAGTTGCGGACAGTTATGACTCAGCGAGTGGTTGCTGGGAATAGAGCCTAGGCCCTCTGCAATAGCAGTATGTATTCTTAATCTCTGAAACAATGCTTCATCCCCTGAAACATACTTTAATAGAATAAATTTATCAGCTGGAACTTTTCAAGTTATAGATTAAAGAAATAGGTCAGAGTCCTTCCAAATTAAGGTTCTGGAATAGCACCTTCCAAGGTGATGGTGTGATGGTATTTGGAAGGACTCCTCAGGGAGGTAATTAGGTCATGAGGGTGGAGGTCTGATGAGTAGGATCAGAGCCCAGAGACCCCAGTTGACCCTCCCAGCCCATCAGGCCTCAGAAACAAGGTATTCTCTATGCTTCCTGAAACTGGTTCTACTCATGCATCTTGACGTTGGCCTTCCTAGCATCCGGAAAAACCAAATATCTGCTGTTTCAAAACTACCCAATCTACAGTGCTGGAGAGCTGGAACCTGGTGGTGTGGGTGTGGGACAGCTGGCTTTGATGGCATGAGGGCAGGAGAGCTGGTGGGCTCATAAACTCAGCTACCACCCAGGCCCAGATCCAGGGCTATGAGGTGGCCCACCCCAACATCTGCCCTGTCTATGAACCACTGGAACATGTGAAGGGGCCAGTCCTGCACAACCAAAGTGCAGGATATCCATGCACAGGGCAATAACATGATATCTGAGAGAATATCGATAGTGTATTGAAGGTGTAACAGAAGCCAGAGGCCTTTAACCAGACCAGTGACTCATTGCATGAACATTTGCAAGTAAAGCTGTTTGGGGAAAGGGTATACTGTGTGTGGTAGTTTGAATATCCTCAAAGACTTATGTGTCTGAATGCTTGGTTCATAGGGTGTTGCATCAGACTGTGAACCCCAAGTCTGTGTTATTTCCTGAAAAAAATCTGTTTTTAGTTGTGGTGTGTCTCAGCCCTTAGCACACACCTTTAATCCCTCTGGCTGGAATACAGAACATGCCCTTTGTACACACCTTTAATTGCAAACAATGAAGGTAAAGTTAGTTTGTAGAAGGAAGCACCCATGTTTGAAAGTGATGTCTAATTGCGTGGCAGACAAAATGACAAATCAGAGAGAAAGACTTAACAGAATAGGATACGCCCAACTCTCATGAGAACAAACATGAAAAAGAGGCTATTTAAGAGAGCATCACAGTCGGGCGGTGGTGGCACACACCTTTAATCCCAGCACTTGGGAGGCAGAGGCAGGTGGATTTCTGAGTTTGAGAGTTCCAGGACAGCCAGGACTACACAGAGAAACCCTGTCTCGAAAAACCAAAAAAGAAAAACAAAAACAAAAAACAAACAAACAAAAAAACCCAAAAAACAAAAATAAGAGAGCATCACAGAAAAAGGGTGGGGGAGGGCAGTTTTACCAAGACAGTTATACAGAGACAGGTCACAGAAAGAAAGAACAAGCTAGACTTAGGAATGATCCAGAGTATAAGAAAGAGCCAGAAGATTAGAACAGATTGCCAAAGTTAGTATCAGGCCAAGCAGAGCAATGAGAGAGGGGGGGGGGGGGGGGGGGGGGGGGGGGGGGGGGGGGGG
>NW_021604665.1:8383498-8410337 GCF_004785775.1 Grammomys surdaster | reverse complement strand
GAGGGGGAGAGGGGGAGAGGGGGAGAGGGAGAGGGAGAGGGAGAGGGAGAGGGAGAGGGAGAGACAGAGGGAGAGACAGAGGGAGAGACAGAGGGAGAGACAGAGGGAGAGACAGAGGGAAAGACAGAGGGAAAGACAGAGGAACAGAGACAGAGAGAGACAGAGAGAGAGAGAAGATTGAATCAGTCAGCTTGGAGAGGAGTTTTGAGTCAGAACAGCTAAGTTGAAATAGTCAGCCAGAGTTCAGAAAGAACTAGGAAAGGGTGACCTTTTTCAGCTGCAAATCTCAGAGGCTAAAAACATTCTAGGTCTATATTTTTTTTAATATTTATTTTTATTTATGAGTACATTGTAGCTGTCTTCAAGCACACCAGAAGAGAGCATTGGATCCCATTACAGATGGTTGTGAGCCACCATGTGGTTGCTGAGAATTGATCGCAGGACCTCTGGAAGAGGAATTAGTGCTCTTAACCACTGAGCCATCTCTCCAGCCCCCTTGGTCTAATTTTGATTGTACGGAGGCTAGAAGCTTCCAGGACTAGGCCTAGGTTAGCAGATGGTAGAAATTACTACTGGAGAATAGAGTTACTGTTACAATAGGGAGTGGCACAAACAGGAGGTGTGGCCTTGTTGGAGTAGCTGTCACCTTTTTAGAGGAAGTGTCTTACTGTGGATATGGGCTTTGAGGTCTCCTATGCACACGCCATGTCTAGTGACATAGTCTTCTGGTTGCCTTCAGATCAAGATGTAGAACTCTCTGTTCCTTCTCCAGCACCAGGTCTACCTGCATGCCACCATGCTTCTCACCATGATGCTAATGAACTAAACTTTTAAAGGTATAAGCCAGCCCCAATTAAATGTTTCCTTTTATAAGAGTTGCCATGGTCATGGTGTCTCTTCACAGTAATGAAACCCCAACTAAGACTCTGTGATATGCTGTGACATGCCGTGACACACTGCAGCTTTCACAGCAATATGTTATTGTTGTTTATTATATTTACAATTTTATTTTATTGTCGTTTTCTTTTGGGGGGAAGTTTAAAAGGCAGAGGGTGGATATGGAGGGACGGGGAGATGAATGGGTTTGGGATGAGGAGATAAATGAGTTTGGGATGCATGCTATGACATTCACAAAGAACCAATAAAACATTAAAAGTAGAAAAAAGAAACCACCCAATTTAAGGGACTGTTGTTGTCGCCAGTGAACTACAACATTTTTCCCAAAGAAGGAATTTTTATTGCTTTGAATGGATAAGAGATACAGTTGCCTGCCTGCCTGCCTGCCTGCTTGGTTTAAATTTGCTTATCTGTACTGTCCCAGACCCTCACTCCATAGTTCTGGCTGGCCAACAACTACAGAGAGCTAGCTACCTACTTAAGTCTCCTGGGTGCTGGTGTCATAGGCAGGAGCAACAGAGAATCCTACCTGCCATGTTGTTGGTGTGAGTTTTCTTGTTGTTGAAACAGGTCTCCTTGTATTTCTTAATAAATCTGTAACTTGTTCCGTAGCTCAGACTGGCTTCAGACTCACAGTCCTCCCACTATGTTCCCCTGAGTGCTGGATTACAGGTGTGCTCTACGACACTGGCAATGCTAGGTTATTTTAATGTTGTGGTGAGCATTTCTTGTGTGCTTCCCTGTCAAGTGCCCCTTCCTCGGGGTCTTACCTGACCACTGCCAGGCTGCTTGGTTTGGGTGAAGTTAACACCAGCTTTCCCTACCGCCAAGCTTCCATGGCTGTGTCATCCAATCAGCTTGTCCAGTGATGGCTGCGGTCTTAATTCAGGTACAAGAGCCATGGCCAGCTTCCTGGAGAAGTGTTGGCGGAGACTGCATTCTTTCTCATGGTCCTAAAGGCAGGGAGCCCAAACAGGAAGCTGTGCCTTCCCATGGCTTTCCCCGAACTTGCAAATGGCAGAAAGAATCGGGAGGAGGGCAGAGCTCAGAAGTGGAAACTACTAGTCATTTACCAATCTGGTGTGAGCCTGTTCCTTTGTCTAAGGTGCTTCAATCAGATGAATTAGCAAATTCTATTTTACCTGAGCCGTCTTCCCGAGTTTTGCCACTGACAGCCAAAACCACAGAAAACAAATTAGTGAATGACCCCTTTCTGCCATGCCTCACTGTGTCCTGAACCTTGGATTGATGGTCTTTAAACCAACACCACACAGAGCTTGGTGCTAGAGTCATGTCTGAGCCCTACAGAACGGACGGAGCCTGCCTGGTGGATTGTCTCTGATTGATTACACTCATCTTGTCATTTTTGTCAGTGAGAACTTATCAGTCCTATCTGTCACTGCGTCTTCCCTAGAAGCGAGCAGTGGGGATTTGATACCACTCATTTGGTATCATAGGTGATCTCAGGAGCATCAGAAGGAAAATGAGGGGAGACAAATGGTAAACAAAGCTGAGTTCTTGGAAAGATTGTCCGAGGGGGCAGAACCACTGGGTTTCTTCCCTGTCAGAATCTGGAGGGGTGACGTGGAGTGAGCCTCGGCATTCTCCTTGTGCAGGAAGAAGCTAAGGATATCTATCCTTCAGCTCAGTTCCTGTTCTGGATTCAGAGCTGTTCCTGGGGTCCTAACTCCTCCAGCTCCCTTTCTTTTTCTATGTGGTGCTGGACACCAAAGCCAGGACTTCAAGCATGCTGGGAAGATATCAACCATTGAGCCATACTCCCAACTCCCCCACACCCCTTCTGTCCTGCCTGTTGGGCGCCTCACGCAATCGTGACAAGTTGCTAGAACTTACAACAGGATATGGTAGTCCTAGGCTTGAGTAACTCTAAGAGTTCAAGGTCATCTGGACAGGGCACAAACAGGTTGCCACAGAACTGTGTATATTCTTGCCTTGGTTCATATCCTTCTAGCTGTGTCTCTTTTCCCTGAATGGGTAGGAACGTCTTAACCAAGACAGGAGTGGTGACATGAAGGGCATAGATTCCTATTGCTACTGTGATGTAACTGGCTGCTGTACACTTAGGTATAAAACACGGATTTTATTACATACAAGATTCTGGGCATCGTGACAGGGTCCAGAGGAGTCAGCTTGTCACTCACCTTTAATATGTGGTTACAGATAGGAAGGCTAGAAGTGACAGTGGATGGTTCTTCTCTTGTCTGGCGGCTGCTGCTTCCACAGCATGGTGCCTGTATTCTCTGAGCAAATGTCCCAGGATGGCATAGCAGAGCTACATTGCCACGTATTTGTCCAAGTTACATAATGTCCTCTTCACCACCATTGTCACAAACTCCATGTGAACAAATACAGAGCTGGCCTTCCATGGGAGGAATGCCAAAATCACATGATAAGAAGGACACACAGGGAGGGAAATGTGGAACCAGCTTTAGAAAATACCATCTTTAGCCCTGAAGTGATCCAATTATTTGAGACACCCGGCTTTTACTATCTTTCTTGGTTCAATTTATTGTCTATCAGATACCACATTAAATTACTTCAACGACCTAAGTTTGAATGTCTCGTGAAGAGGGCTTTATTTATTACTTGCTGCATTTATCAGCCTTGCCTTGATGCATGAAGTGTTCTTCCTTGGACCACACTTTGAGAATCAGAGCAAGAGATCCCAGGCAAGGTACAGGGGTGGGGGTGGGGGTGTGTGTCAGAATTAGCAGACCAGATTCTCTCTAGAGGTCAGGGAAGAGGCAGACTTCCTTCATGCTTGTAGGATATTAAAGCTGATTTAAACATATATGGGTATATACATGCTGAGTCTGTGGTTTTCTACATCTGATCTAATTCTCCTGAGTACTGAAAAACCTTAGATATAGTGAATGTGTGGTATTGTCACTTCTCCAGGGAATATTGTAACTTAGGCTCCTTTTGAGTAATTGTACTGAGGTCAGGGTTCATGAGAAATGCCTCTTCTGTTCATTATCATTATCTGGATTTTTTTTAAAGTTGAAACTAGTAGCTTTGCATAGATCTCTCTCCTTTTTGTTTGTTTGATTGATTTTATTTTGAAACAGAGTCTCAAACTATAGCTCAGACTGGCCTAGAACTCACTATGTAGATCTGGCTGGCCTAGAACCCACCTGGAGATCAGGCTGACCTAGAACCCACTATGGAGATCAGGCTGGTTTTAAACTAGAATTAATCCTTCTCTCTCAGCATCCTGGGTCCCAGGGTTGCAAGTGTGAGCCATTATTAAGTGTACAGCACTTATTTGCATCTTTTAAAGCCGGTTTTTAAAGCTTCAGGATCAGCAAGATGGTTTAATAGGTAAATGAACCCGTACCAAGCCTGACCACCTGAGTTTGACTCCAGGACCCATGTGGTCAAAGAAGCGTGATGCCCTCTGACCTCCACACACACGCAGCAGCTCCCTCTCTTCTCCTCGCCTTTGGCTTGAGTCTCAAATGTGCTACTTACTGGCTTCTGGTATTGGGGGTAGGTTAAATCAGAATTGTGAAATCTTGGTCTCTTAGTCTGTGAAAAGTCTTTTCAATTCTGCAACATTAGCTAAAAAAGACGAAAACACCTTCTTAAGGATGGAAAGATTCTAAGAGAAATTCAAGCATATTCTTACATCCTGCCTGTAGAGTTGTGTCCAAAAAATTTGTGCTCAGATTTGTTCATTCCTTTCTGACCTCTGAGAGCAGAGGACATATAGTCAGTTGGATCTCCTGGTCTTTTATATCAACATGTGGGGATCATCAGAATCATGCCAGGGAAGCATATTGGTTCTGCCAACTATTTTCACCCCTTGTATAGTCTTTTCTCCACTTCCATTTCCTCTCCTGAAGCTGGAAACTTCAGACACTTCCAGATTGTTTCTTAGATACATGTAGTAATTGAAGCAGAGCCTTACAGAGAAGTAAAGCTCAAAGCTAACACACACGGTCAGGGCCTGCTAGTGTAAGACTCTGATGAGCCTTAGCTTACCAGGGACCCCCTGAGTGAACAATGAGGAGCCTGGGATTGATGCAAAAGCAAGAGGAATTTTACTGTTCCAGCATGCTGGGGTCATCCTGCATCCAAAAGGAGAGACAACCCCAGGCAGCTCGTTCAGCGATTCTTTATACAGTTTCCAGGGGCTAGAATAGAGAAACAGCAGCTAAGCACAGTATGATTGGCAGAACAGTGTGGCTTTTAAACTGATTGGTCTTTAGGGGATGCGGTGGCAGGGACTTCCCTTGTCTGTAGGTGACCATCAGTCTATCTTGTCCTGAGGAATGTGTCCCTACCCGGAGGTTGGTCCCCACCCCCAACCCCGTGGTCTGAGGAATGTTAATTAGCCTCTCCCTTGGGACAGGTGTCCCATGACCTTTCCAAAGCTCCTGAGCTGACCTCTTCATTAGCTTCCTTTCTAGTGGTTTCCTGTATACCAGGCCTGTGGTATCTATCACCCTTGAAGCTCTGTGACAGAGAGAAGAGGAAGGACAAAATCGATGTCTTTCCTGCTTTGTAGTTATGATATTATGGTCTTCCCCACTGTCCCACCATGCTCCTGTAAGGGTCCACGATTCACTGAAGAATGAAACCCAGGACTCAAATAGTATGTAAATGCAAAGAGTGATTTTTTTTTTTCTTTTCTGCAGAAGTTCAGCATGCTGGGGTCTCCCATTGCCAAGATAGACAGACAACCAAGTGAGCTCACAGGCCTGATTTAAGCACATTAGGGGATTTAAGGGTAGGTGAACTTTGTCTTACTTCTTCTCTAGAGACTTTCCATTACCAGGGTGTGGGGGCTGAAAACTGTTGTTGAGGAAGTAGCTGAGGAAGTCTGGAAACTGCTATTGACCCATTGTCCTTGTCTCAGGCCAGGTGGAGGGACAGCTTCTGAGGCCTGGACTTGTCCGGACTTGTCCAGTCCTGAACTGCCAGTTCCAAGCCTGTCATGGAGTCAGCCTAGTCTTCTCAGTCCAGCACCAATGAGAACCACCAGAAATGGCAAGACCCACAACACCGCCTGGCATTTATCTTCTTCCCTCTTTTATTTCTGAAGCCGGAGAAGCAGAAAACCACAGTGAAGTTACTGAACAAGCCAACCAAAGAACTGCCCATTTCATCTGGTCCGAGAACCGTGCCTTTTATTTAAAAAACCTAAATTACCATATTGATGACACCCCACCTTTCAGACGAAAGCCTTGTTATCTCTTGGCTTGCCGTTACTATTGTCTGAGCTGAAATGGATTTCATGACAACTCTGAAAAGCCAGAGCTGGCTAAATTTAGCTTTAATTAGGCATCATCTTAGCCCGTGATTATTTCCTCATTTCATTCGGAGTCTACCAACTGGAGTGCTGAGTGAGAGCTTGGCACGGTTTGTGTGCAAAATCCACGGAATTCTCTGCCATGTTTCTTGCAAGCATGGTGATTGTTTTGAGCCACAAATGGTTTCTGCAGATAAAGCTTTAATCCCCCCCCCCTTTTTATAACTCAGAGTCTGTTAGAGAGAAGTTCTGCCTCACAGCTGCCAGCTGCAGCGAGGAAAGCCCCCCACAAAACTTCAGGGTGTCTCCATCCTGTACCCACACCCTGCAGGCCTTGATGAGGACTGGCCCTTTGCTGTTTCATATATGGGGTGTCTATCATCAATATAGAGGAATTTCTGCCTGTATCCAAATAAAGATGTGGAAAGCAGAAGCCTGCAGACTCCACCTGATCCCGCCCATGCACAGTGGGACTCAGGTGTCCTGATTAAGGAATTCAGACCTTAATGTGACCTCTGAGCAGGCAAAGGACTGGCAAGGACCCTGTCATTCAAACTAGCTGCTCTAAGCACTCTGGGGGAGCTGATCTTGACCTTTGGCTGTAGTGCTGGGCATGTGATTCTAGCCTCTGCTGACTGTAATGCTTGCTTCCACATCAAGAAGGGGACACACTGTGGCCCAAAGTGCCTGGATGGAAGAGACTTATTGCTGCCTTGGGAGCTAGGTTTAGAAACTCTGAACCTGCAGATGACTCACTTGCTTCCATGGAGGGGAGAATGGTTTAGGATGAAGCCAGCAGATAATAGGCAGTAAGAAGCCACTGTAATAAAAGCTGCTGAATAGTGACTATGAAGGACCCCATCATGGGCTTAGATGCATGAGAATAACAGGAGTCCAGGCATTAAAAGATAGATCCCATTTGGGAACTGGGGCATCACCTTTGTCCTTTTTTGGCAATAGTAATAACAATAATAATAAATTTTGTTATTCCCTAATATTTTCCCATAGTAGGCTCTTTGTTATTCTCGTTATTCTATCAGTATTGGGAACTCTTGCCTATAAGAATTTTCCTTAGAAATCCTTCTAAAGCTTCAGATGCTATGCTGATCAACTTTATACATAAACAGATACATTACAGTATCAACATTTCACATCTTAGTATTATATATCTTTTAAAATGTTCTGCTTCCATGTATGTCTTGAGCACTACATACATGTAAATGCAGTACCCATGGAAGCCAGAAGAGGGCACTGTGGATCCCTGGAACTGGAGGTACAGATAACTGATTGTGAGCTGCCATCTGGGTACTGGGAATTGAACCTGGGTCCTCTAGAAAAGCATCTATGCTCTTAACTGCTGAGCCGTCTCTCCAGCCCCTATTATTATTTACCTTAATACTTAGAAGGACCATGATCCATGAGCTAAAAAATATTATTTTTGTGTTTTAACTGATGTTGAGATGTATATATTGGCTTGCTCATCAGATCCTTGACCTCACACTAGTAACTACTGAGCTACTTAAAAAAAAAAAAACCTTGAAATGTATTCTATATTTTCACATTTATTTATTGTTGGAGGGTGCTTGTGTGGATACACACATACCACAGCAAAAGTATGTTCCATCATATGGGCCCAGGGATGGAATTCAGGTTGCCAGGCGTATCAATCAGGGTTCTCTAGAGTGATTCTCTAGAATGAATCTCTTTATTTAGATTGGATTTACGAGAATGATTTACAGGCTATGTCCAACTAACCCAACAATGGTGGGCTATGAATAGAAAGTCTAAGAATCCAGAAGTTTCTCAGTCCACAAGGCTGGATACTTCAATTGGTCTTCAGTAGACACTGAAATCCTGAAGAAGTAGGAATGGCCAGTGAAGGCATGGACTTGCTAGCAAGGGAAGAACAAGCAGACAGAGAGCAAAGGCTTCCTTCTTCACTGTTGTCATATAGGCTTCCAGCAGAATGTGTGGCCTAGATTAAAAGTATGTCTTCCCTCCTCATCCATTTCAAACCAAGCCAAAAATAAAAAATACAAATCTCTCACAGATGCACCCTCCATTTCTGGTCTTTAGTTCATTCTATATGTACTCAAATTGACAACCAAGAACAGCCATCACACCAAGCTTGACAAGTGTCTTTATCCGCAGAGCAATCTCCCAGGCCCCATTCACCTAGTTTCACATCCCAGACTATAGTGGCAGGCTTGTGTCTGCCATAGCTGTGTACTGTACTCGCTATCCAGCACACAACAGGTCCCCAGTGACTTCTTGATGACTAATGAAAGAACAGCTGATGCAGCTCTGCTGTTGGTTTGGAACCATGCTGCCTTCTATTCCAAATTAACCATGGAAGTCACATGGGGCTCAGGAAGCTTGGGGTCTAAGACATCAAGGAGAGAGACAGAGAAAGGTCAGATATAATGTCTGAGGGAAGGAGAGGCTGATAGGTAAATGTTCTCTCTACAGAGAACCAAGACTGGTACCATTCCAAAATGGCAGCAGGGGAATTTCCACAAATGGACACCCAACCCTCCTAAGATGGGGCTGGTTAGGATCCCAAAGAAAGAAGTGCTGAATGCCAGGTGGATCCATCGGGAGGGTTTACTGGGTGTTTGCTTCTAAAGTAGACTGCAGTGTCCTTGTGAACAGCAGAAACCAAGATACAGCTCTCCTCTGTGGCTGCAGCAACCTCAAGAATTCCCTGCCTCCTTAGAAACCTCCATTTAGGAAAAACCACAATTTAGGTATTTGACCATGAGGGGAATTTCAAATGAGCCAGTATGAGGCAGAGCTAAAGAGTCATTATGAGAGATATTGTGGATTTAAATAAGAGGGTTAAGGAGGAAAGTACTCGGGAAAGATAAGACATAGTATACCCAAGGGTAGACATGGGTTTCCGAAGGGGAAGTCACCATGCAATGCCTTGATCATAGGCACATAAAGGAGTTGGGTGGCTCTCAAGTTACATTGTGTAAGTCTAACTCATAGGGTTTGAAGTTTAAAGACTGTCCTTTTTGTAAGTAACATTGTAAGGTGGATTTATGAAGGGTGTCCTTCCCATTTAAGCATGAGAGGGGAGTGGTGGCATTCAAGATTATAGATCATGTGGGCTTTAAAGATACAGTTCATTTATTGTCTTTGACAGTATTTGACTGGCAAGACTTTAGGAAAGCATATGTTCTCTCGGCAGACAATTTTGGCTTTGTCCATGGTATCTAAACTTCCCTGACTCCGTGGGCAAGAAAGGGGGGCCACGACCCTGGAGGAAATGCGGCTTTGCTCCGGTGGTTTCCTCCCTACATCTCTGTCTGTCTCGGTCTTCTCATCCTGTGTTTTCTAGCCTACCATTCCTGTCACATAAAGGTAGAGAAAGATGCACTACAAATGTACATTCATGGCAAGGGGCCAAGGGACGTGGCTTGTATGAAGGCTTACAGGATTTAACTCAGGGCCAGGACCCATATCAGTATCCAGGAATGTCCATAGCCTGGGCTCAGGTTCAGCCTGTTGGCAAAATATGCAGCTGAATAACAGGGAAATTATGTCACTTTTTGACTGTAGGTCAGACTACAGAAAGAAAATGGGCAGAGAATATGGGGCCTTAGACCAGGGAGCCCTACCCATTTGATCACATTTCTTGTCTGCTCTCTATTCAGTTGCTGGCTTCTCCAGAAAGCTGTTTGCTGGGGAGAACAAGGTTTTTCTTTTAGATCTGTCTCTCAGTCCTCGGCCCTGACACCCTGTTGATCCTTCTAGGGTGCTGATTATCTAGGCACTGGTGGAAGGTGTGCTCTGAGGCTGGCCCCCATCACTCTGTCAGGACAGAGATGCCTGGTGAGAACTCTAAACTGGCTGCCTACTTTCTGTGGCTTTAACTAAAGTTCCAATGACTCAGAAGCCAGCGTATTGACATTCCACAGCTGCATGGTCTCTTCCCGTTTTTGAGAGTGGTTCATCTACAGGCAGTGGTTAACTCTCCCCATCATTCAGAACACAGAATCCTTGGCAGTCTGTTTTCATGTTCTTTCATGCATTCATGACAGCGTGTACTGCATGTTAACACTCATGCGGTAACCAGCATGGTCATATTACATGTCTTCATATACTAACACATATGCAGTTTCTGAACATTGTCTCACACCTTTCAGGAAATAATATAGAATACATATCTCATGCAGGAAATCGTATGCTCTGTTCATGACTGCTAGGGCTGAGTAGAAGATAGAGACATAAAACAAATTCCATTGTTCAGAGACTGGGTTGAAAGCATAAAGCCTACTGTGGGGCGCAAATGTGGACACCTATTGTGAGCGTGAGTATGGGGACTAGAGGGTGACATCAATTTTATTCCTCTGTCTTCTCTAAAAGTGACTATTTCCAGGTTGGTAAGATGATTCTACAAGTAAAAACATTTGCTGCTTGAGTTTAATCCCTAGAGTCTACCTGTAGAAGGAGAAAAACATCTTTCACAAGAGTTCCTCTATCCTCTGCTATGGCCACAGTGCATATATATTTATATATATGCCCCCATCTGTGAGCACACACACACACACACATGCACGTATGTATACACACACACACAAACACTAAAATCATTTGTTTACAAGGCACCCACTACAGGGCAGGTGTGTGCTAAATAGTTTGTCCTCACTCTAGGAGATAGTAGGTGAGGCTGCTGGGGATCTCTATGTGAAAACTGTTTGCTCAGGACCACACAGGTGTGTATGGCAGAGTGAGGCATTGTACCTCCATCTGTGAGACACCAACTCCTGGTACTTTCCTTCTGCCCCGTTGCCTTCAAATTAAGGAGGAGTGAGGACTAGGCAATGATCCCAAGTTCCGACAAAATGCTGAAGAGAGTCAGGAACGATATCTGCTGACTGTTTCCAGAAGGTGTAAGCTATGAACTCAATGGCTCCCATCCCACCCTGGGGTGAAAATTCAGGGGCTAGAGAGATGGCCCAGCAGTTAAGAATGCTTGCTATTCTTCCAGGTTCTGTTCCTGGCTCACAACTACCTGTGACTCCAGCCTCAAAGGAATCCATGACTCTCTTGTCTGAGTAGGTACTTACATACATATGATCAGACACACATGCACGCACACACTCACACACACACATGCACACAAATAAATAAAATAAATATTTTTCAAGTGGCAAATTCAGTGGATCATAAGGTGCTTATGGACCTCATATGGCATCACCAAGTAGCTGGGGCAGTTTCCTATCCCTAAGGTGGGGTGAGTCTGTCATCCCCTAGCTATGGTCTGCTCCCATTTCTCCAGCTCTAAGCAACTGTCCTACTATTCCTCCATACTCAGCAGGGCTACGGGAAACAGCGAAGGTTTCCACCCCACACCACCCCTTTTTAAAAATACACTTACATTTCACTTTTAAGCTTTTAAGATTGATCTATTTTTTTTTTTGTTTTTGTTTGTTTTTGTTTTTTGAGACAGGGTTTCTCTGTGTAGCCCTGGCTGTCCTGGAACTCACTCTGTAGACCAGGCTGGCCTCGAACTCAGAAATCCGCCTGCCTCTGCCTCCCAAGTGCTGGGATTACAGGGGTGCGCCACCACCGCCCAGCAAGATTGATCTATTTTACTTCATGTGTATAAGCGTTTTGCCTGCGTGTGTGTACAGTCTAGAGGCCCACGCCAGCTGTCTTCCTGTATCTTGCTTCACTTTATTTTTGAGACAGTCTCTCCCACTGAATCTGGAGCTCACTGATTTGGCTAGTCTGGCTGGTCAGTGAGCCGTTGGGATCTGTCTGTTTCTATACCCCCAGAATGGGGTAACAGTGTATGTCCCGTGTGTGTGTGTGTGTGTGTGTGTGTGTGTGTGTCTGATCATATGTCCAGATTTAATATGAATGCTGGCAATCCATCTCAGGTGCTCACTCTTATAAAGCACTTAACCCAGTGAGCCATCACCCCACTTCCTACAGTGCTTAGTCTTCTTCTATGCCTTACTTTGCTGTCCACAGCTGTGTGGTCCTGAGCAAGCAGCTTTCACATCAACTACTATCTCCCACAGTGAGGACAAACTATTTAACACACGCCTGCCCTGTACTTGGTGCCTTGGAAACAGTAGGTCCTACGGTGCTGATCCTTGAGACTCGTGTATGTAATTCTCATGAAGATGAAAGGCCAGTCAGCCAGGAAGGGATCTGTTAATGTTACATTAGCATGGACACTCCTGTGGGATTTACAGAAAGCTATTTCCTGATGATGACACCATCCAGAGCCAGTAGGTCAGCTGAGGTAGTCCAGTCCTGGCTTTTGGGCCAGATGGTGTTGGCTGGCAGGATAATGCAATGACTGGGTTCTTTCTTTGGAACTGAATGTGACCATTGTCAGCCATTCTTCTGTCTTAAAAAGCATTCTGGGAACTACACTAGGCTAAGGAAGCATTTTCTTGTTGCTAGAGACCTTGATTCCTCAGTGAGTGGCTTCAGTGGACCCCTGAGCTATGGAAGACCTCAAGAATTAAGTCCCTCTTAACAAGAGTTAAGTCTAAGAGTGGGTGAGACTCCAGAGGTAACTATTGCAGGGGCAAAGGTGAGGTATTTCCCTGACTCTCAAGTCTTCCCTAAAAAAAATTTTTTTTTTTTAGGTTTTTCGAGACAGAGTTTCTCTGTGTAGTCCTGGCTGTCCTGGAACTCACTCTGTAGACCAGGCTGGCCTTGAACTCAGAAATCCACCTGTCTCTGCCTCCCAAGTGCTGGGATTAAAGGCGTGCGCCACCACCACCCGGCCTCTAAAATTCTTATTAGGGAGAAAAAAGCCTAGTGATGACCTGAGCGTTTCGGAAGCTCAGGCAGACAGCCTTTGATTTCACATCTATGTGGTTGGTTTAGCTTGCTGAACCTGCCTAAGCCTGTGATTGTGCATTTGTGCAATGTATGAGACAACCAATCCTCCCTTCTAGTACCATCATTATTAATTTCCCAGAAGCAGTCCAGCTGTAAACGTAAGAGAATTACTGCCAGGCATTAAGTGCAATGTAATTGTGCTTTTGAAAAGAATACCTTCCCCCAGAGATGTTCCAATTAGGTGCTGATGGAATGGAGAATTTTCATTGTTTCTTCTTTTTTGAAATCAAAGATGTAGAAAAGCATCCGTGCCTGTTAATGGGATGATCGTTAGAACACTGTTAGAGAACCAGGGTGAAAATAAGCCTGTAACGACCACATCGCTTTGCTGAAGCGTATTTATTATTGAATGTACTTAAGAAGAAAAACGGCTAGTAATTTAATTCAATTTATAACGCTTTAATGGAATCATTTCCATGATACATAAAGGTTGCACGTGGGGAATCACGGGGCTCCTGTTTACCTTGGAAGGCAATTCCATCGCTTTGGGAGGGAGGCACAGGGAACAGAACTTCCCCTCGACAAATGTTAGCGTTCTGGAAAATCTGGTCTTCCTCATCCCATTAGGTCTGGTTTTCAGCAATTCTGCTAATTGCTGTAGCTGTCAGTTTCTAAGGAAATCAACAGGAGTTCTACAGAGAGAAGCTGGGCATTGGGTTAGGATCTGGTGTAAAGCTGAGAGCAGCTTCTCACTGCTTCCAACCCAAGAGGAAGCTGAGATGCCAGACACACAAACACACAGCGTTCCAGGTAATCTCCCAGCTCTTTTTGGCTAAGTACTCGTGCTTTTCATTATTTTTAAATTGTAAACAATCTCCAAGTGATTTGGAGGATAGATTCTGGACTCAAAATGCTCTGGGTAGTCTTGGGTCTAGTACAAGCCAGTCATGTGATCAACTTAAGTGGTTTCCAGGCAGGGTGTCTCTATATGACCCTGGCTGGCCTGGAAGTACTTACATCTGGCTGGCTTTGAACTGACAGAGATCCACCTGCCTCTGCCTCTGAACCTGTGCCACCAAGCCCTGCCCTCGTTCTCTTTTAAGCTCTATTGGACGGGAGGAAGAATGCTTATCTCAAAGCTTGAAACGAAGATTTAATAAAACGATGTGGGGATGTTAGCAGAATTCTCAACTCTTTGGGCATGGTCTTCCTGTTGTTATTTTTGTGCTTGCAAATGACAAGAATTCAACTTAAATTTATTTTCAAAAGTAAAGATGATGGCTGGGGACATAGTTCAGTTAGAAAATGTTTGCCCTGCAACAGCCTGAATTAACTCCCCCTGCCCCGAACCCATATTGTAAAAGCTGGGCATAGCAATCTACCTGTGATCCCTGGGCTAGGGAGGCAAAGGTAGTTAAATCCCTGAGAATCACTGGCTGGCCCACCTAGCCTACCTGGCAAGTTTCATAAGAAAGACCCAGTCTCAAAAAAAACCAAAAAATGACAAAACAAAACCACAAAAAGCAAAATATAAATAAACATAAAACCCCGAAACAAGATGGGCAGTACCCGAGATATGACAGCCAAGGTAGTCAGTTCTCTGGCCTCTATGTTTACACCTATTGTTGCATACACACACACACACTCACCAATCATAGTGTGTATTGGAGGCTTTTGTGTTATATATTCTCTGGGAAAATATATTTCAGCTTAATAATTATATTTCATTGAAAGGAACTTTTGTAATTACATAAATGAAAAACTTATTCGAGATCTGGTTTCAGATAAGGTTGGGCTCACAAGTTCAAATAAAAGCCAGGGAAACCTGTCTCTCCTTCGTCTTGGCTCCAAACTTCACTATGAGAGAGCAGCAGCTTCCACTCCAATCAGTTCTTGGCTTTCACTCCCTCAGCTCCTCTAGCCCAAGGCTTCAGAATGGCTAGCGCTAGACCTGTTCGCTGAGCTGCTCCTAGCTCTCACAAACACTCAGACTACAAGCTGCTACGAGCCACCTGCCTCCCATGTGCTGCAGACGGGTCTTTTCACACACAGCATCACTCATCAGTGCAGCAAGGGATTGAGCTCCCCTCACTAACCTCAACCTATAGCAGAACTGCTGTGAAATCACCCACCAGTAGGGAAACAGGCTGAGAGAGTTCTGCTGACCTGAAAATCACCCCTGTGGCCAAATAAAAGAAGGTTGCCTCATGCATCAGAACTCTTGTGACCTAATTTCAGATCAGAGAGTTAAATCAGTGGGCTGAGAATGGGAGTCCTTGGGTGTGGTTCTGGGTTCTGCCTTTCCTCCTGGGGTTTTCCAGACAGGGCAAAATCCAGAACGGGAGGGGCCCACAGGGAGGAATGAGGTCCGAAGAACTCTGGTCTGGCTTGGAATGCCGAAATAGTGTTACAGCTCTTAGAAAGGAGTCAAGATTTGGGTGGCAGGTGCAGGGTCAGGGCCAGGGCCAGGTCTGCAGTGGTGCTGATGTCCCGACACTCTGATGCAAGCCTCTATGTGAACTATGGGAGTCTGGATGGGTCCAAAATTCCAGCTATGAGTGCTCCAGGTGAGGGGGTCTTCCTCCAGGTGTTACGACTCAGTAAAAAATAGCCAGGCTCAGACAATCCTTGATGAAATAACTTGTGAGCTTTATTCCATGTGGACAGGGATGCTATGGACCTTGGGGAGTGGGATGGGATTTGGGGTGTAAATGCATTCTATTGACTGAGGCTAAGATGCTGGCAATGCTCTATTTGCATGGGGAAGAATTCCAGGTGCTGTGTTACATGCCTTGACTACCTGTGACCATATGGTTGAGAGTCTACAGGTTCCATGCTCCTAGGTACAGAGGCATAGAGGGAGTTAGTTCCACCCCTGCAAGTCTCAAGTTTTGATATTTCTGGGATTTAAACATGCTCAACCTCACCAGTTCCATGCCAGCTCCTCTGTTGGCACGGTGCATGTGCCACAGTGCACTTAGGAACTCCAAACTACATTTTTATAAATTACTATAGGTATGACTGTTTCTGTGACAACAGGAACTGCAGGTTACCTCAGTGTTCCTATTTAAAAGGTTTAGGACTCCTTACTCCTTACTGGCAATTCCAGGTCCAGGTCAAGAAAGAGTCAAGATACCTGAGATTCTGTTTCGTCAGAAAGCAAGGTCATCTTAGATGGTTAACGGAATTGTGTCAAAACAACATAGGAAGCAGATGATGTGCCACCCTAGCCAAAGTGGGAATGGTGTGCACCAAAGAGAATAGTGAATAAGACAGAGAGAGAGAGAGAGAGAGAGAGAGAGAGAGAGAGAGAGAGAGAGCGCTAAAGATTCCAAATCAGAAAAAAATGGCTATTTTCAGATGGCATTACATGTGTGTGTGTGCGCGCGCGTGTGTGTGTGTGTGTGTGTGTGTGTGTGTGTAAACTGCTAATAAAAACCTATTAGAATTAAATGTAGTGGAAGTTGCAGGATGAAAAATCAATGTACAAAAGTCAGCTTTTTTCACACCAAATGTCTGAAAAGACAATTAGGGAAGCAATCTTATTTACAAAAGCACCAAAAAGAAGAGAACACCTAGAACAAATTTCACTGAGCAGGCAAGAGACTTGGATATTGGAAACTATGAAATACCGACAAAAGAAATTAAGATGGAAGCAAATTGAAAGAGATCTCTTGCTCATGGTGGAAAGGATTAAAATATTAAAGTATCTATATACCCCAAACTCTCTATAGAGCCATGCACCTTATCAAGATCCAAATGGCTTGCTTCTAAGAAATGGAAAAGATTTTGTAATTCTTATGTAACCATGGATAAAGACTGAGGCTATAGCTCAGAGGTATTTGTCTTATAATCATGATGCCTCTGGGTCCAATCTCAGCACTACATAATAGATAGATAGATAGATAGATAGATAGATAGATAGATAGATAGACAGACCAAAACAGCAACAAAAATCCACAAATATCAAAATCAGTCCTGAAAAAGAACAAAGCTAAAAGCACCACATTTAGTAATTTCAAAGTATACTGCAAAGCCAGAAAAACAAACAGTATACTTCTGTGTCTTCGTTACTTTTCTGCTGCTGTGTTAAAACACTGTGGCCAAGGCGGTTTAACAGAGGAAAGAGTTGACTGGAGCTTATGGTTGCAGAGCGTTAGAGCTCACGGTGTTGGGGTTGGCATGGCAGCAGGGATGATGGCTGGAGCAGAAGCTGAGAGCTTAAACCTGGAACTGCACAAAGCTGGTAGGACAACTGGGAATGGAGTTGTCTTAAACTTTTAAAGCCTGCTCCAGTGACATACTTCCTCCACAAGGCCACACCTCCTAAATCTTCCCCAAGTAAGGTCACCAACTGGGGGCCAAGCACTCAAAACCATGAGCCTATGGAGGGCATTTTCATTCAAACCACCAGACACTGACCCTAAGAAATTCCTACAGGAGAGTGGAACAGAATAGAAACTCCAGAAACCAACCTGTGCATATCGGTGACCTGACCATCAGTGTGGATCCAAGCACACAGCCGAGAGAGTGGTCTCTTTGGCAGGTGGGATTGGATGCTGCTCCCATGTCTCTTCCTGTTGCTGTGATAAAACACTCTAAAAAAAAACAACTTAAGAGAGAGTCTATTCTGGCTCTCAATTAAGGCATGCAGCCCATAAGGCTGGGGAAGTCAAAGTTACGGGAGCTTGAAACAGTCACATGACATCCACAATTAAGAAGCAGAGAGCGATGAACAGGTGCTGCTACTCAGCTCCTTTTTCCATTTATATGGGGGAGGATCACATCCTGTAAACAGAGCCACTCAGAATGGCCAGGTCTTCCCACCTCAGTTAATGGGATCAAGGTAATTCCTCAGATGTATACCCAGAGGTCCGTCTTCCAGATGATTCCAGACTCTATCAGGCTGAAACTTATCAGCAACCGTCTCAGAAGCTCTCAGGTAAAACCATGACGTTCCGCCTCTCCTTGACATCACATACAAAAGAAACCTAAGACGGACGAAAGGCCTACGTGAAGATCAGAAATGACAGAATTTCTAACAAAAAAACACTGGTGAAAGCCTCACAACGTTGTTTTTGATCAAGATTTCATGACACCCGGGCAGTGTCAATGGAAATAAAAACACATGTGGTGGTATCAGACAAAATCAAACCAAAAAAGAGTCAGTAAAGAGAACAATGACTGTACAGAATGGGCATCAAAATATCACCCAGCCCTTTGACTTAGAAAGGCCCATAATCTGCAAAACATTCAAGAACCTCCTCTACAGGACTTAAGCAGACAGTTCTCCAAAGGCCCTGAATGGCTAACAGTTGCACGAGTTAATGCTCAATGGCCTTACTCTCTGAGAAAAATGTAAATAAAAAACTCAGCGAGGGAGGGGGCGAGATGACTCAGCAGTTTAGAGATGACTCATTGGCTGCTCTTCCAAAGGTCCTGAGTTCAATTCCTAGCAACCTCATGGTGGCTCACAACCATCTATAATGGGATCCAGTACCCTCTTCTGGTGTGTCTGAAGACAGTAGACAGTGTGCTCACATACATTCAATTAATTAATTAATTAATTAATTAATTAGCTCAATGAGATACCATCTTGACCTGTCAGGATACTTCTCAAAAGGCAAAAGGCAAACAATGCAGGAAAGATGCAGGGATGTTCGAATCCTTGCACAACATCAGGGTCATGCAAGACACTGCAGCTGTGGAGAACAGTGTGGAGATTCTAGCGTGGAACAGATCATATGGTAACCAGAACCCAGCAACTCCTTGCTGGTGTTTAAAAGAATTGAAAACAGGGTCTCAGAGTTCTATTAACGCTCTTGTGTTTGTTGCAGCATCTTTTACCATAGCTGAAATGAATTAACTGTCTAAATGTCCATGGGTGGATGCTGAGCTGAAGAAGTGTGATATTTATACATCTAATATGGTATATTATTCAGACCTAAAATGAAAGAATCCTATGCGACAACATTGAAAAAGTTTGAGAACATGCTAAGTCAAATACATCAGTTTCAAACATCCAAATATTGCCTGCATCCAATTGCATGAAGTATACAGAATAGACAAATTCATAGGCGCAAAGAATAGAATGTTTGTTACCAGGAGCTATGGGAAGCTAATGATAATTGCTAATGTTAGCAATTAACAGTCTCAAGTTCCTCCCCCAAAAGCTGACTAAGCTCTGGAGATCTGTAGGGTCTTCTAGCTGTAACAGACAGTGATACACTTAAAAATATCTGTCAAGAATAATCCCAAGTTATATTTTTGTAATCAAATTTAAAAGTGGTGGGTTGGAGACATGACTTAGGAGTTAAGAACACTGACTGATCTTCCAGAGGACCTGGTTCAATTCCCAGAATCCACATAGTGGCTCACAACCATCTGTTCTAGGGGATCTAATGCCCTCTTCTGGAGTCTGTGTGCATCAAACATGCATATAGTATATAGGCATACATGCAGGCAAAAATAATAAAATAATTTATATGTGGAAAATAACTCAATTGAAATAAAGATTACAGGGACAATATTTTATGTGTATAACTTTTTTGATCTATTGTTTTCAGGGGATGGCGCACACACATGCCACAGCATCCAGAAGAATGTAAAGACAGCTCCTAAGAGTCAATTCTCTCCTGTCACTGTGCATTCCGAGATTGAACTCAAGCTGTCAGGTTTGCGTGGCAAGCACTTTTATCCAGAGAGTTATCTTGTCAGCCTTGATGTATAAAATTAATAACCCCACAAAGGTACCAAAAAGATACAACGTGAAAAAACACAAGATAGCTATTTTTAAAAAATCATTATTTTTATTTATCAAATAAAGGGTAAAAATGAATTATAGCCTGCCTTTCCAGGGGAACTGTATGCAAGAATAACTAACTGGCCTATCTAAAGAATATCTGTATTTTACAAGGGAAGGCCAGTTCTGAAGCACCAAAGGAATGATGAATATAGACCACTTTAGTTTTTAAAACCCAATGAAATTATTAATTTGACTATTAACTGAGTGATAGAGAATACCCTAATAACACAAGGGGCTGGAGAGATGGCTCAGCAGTTAAGAGCACTGTCTGCTCTTCCAGAGGTCCTGAGTTCAATTCCCAGCAACCACATGGTGGCTCACAAGCATCTGTAATGGGATCTGATGCCCTTTTCTGGCATGTGGGTATATATGCAGATAAAGCTTATATACATATGTAAAATAAATAAATAAATCTTAAAATTAAAAAAAAAAGATAGTAACACAAGGCTAGACTAATGCTATACAAATCCCTTCCTGGCCCATAATGTTGCCAGGTAGCAAACAACCCCCCAAATATCCTAGCTGAAATCAGTACTCACCTCTCGGTGTCTGCAGGAGCTGAGGGATTTTAGATAGCACAGTCCTATCTCTGGCAGTTGAAATTACCCAGGACTTGAGCTATCTGGGACTTGAGCTGGAGCTACTGGGGGCCCTTGATAAGGCTTCCCACACTGTAGTAGGCTAGCCTGAGCTATATGTGGCAGTCTTGGAGTCTGGATATCAAGGTGGGAGAGCTCAGTGCACAAGCATTTTCCAAAATCTGTTTGTTCCATGCTTGCAAGCCAATGAAAGTCTTCATAGCTGAGTCCAGATTTAAGGAGTGGAGAAATAGCTTCAATCTATAGCTCCCATGTCTGACAGGCTTTCTACAGGAAATGTCCCGTATTTGTACTGTCTAAATGACAGCCACTAGTTGTTGTGTGTATTTGGTGAGTAATCGGAATGTGGCTGCTGTAACTGGGGGACTGAATCTTCCATTGGAATTGATTTCACCTTAAAGTGAAGAAGCCACATGTTGCTAGTATTTTCCATGCTGGATAGTGCAGTTGATGATGTAGAGTTACCCCTGGTGTATTCTAGATGAAAATGTTTCTCGTGAACCCGTCAGTCCTTCAGTTGCAACTCGTGGTTTGCTAGAGAGCGCAGTGATTAGGATTCAGCTGCATGCCATGCTAAGGAAACAGCAAGTGTAGAAAGTGAGACATTTCTCAGCAAGAGTGACTCAGGACCTCGGTATTTATATTCTCTTGATATACCTTGAAAGAGGCAAATGTTAATGACTGTCCTGATTATTTTTATATTGTTTTCCTGATTTAAAACTAATTCCAGGGCCTGGGGATGTGGCTTAGTGGGGAGTTTGCTGCATAAGAACTGGAGTTTCATTCCTAGCACCCACATTAAAAAAAAAAAGTTGGGTATAGAATAGGAAAGAAGAAATGGGAAGATGCCAGGATTCACTGGTCAGACAGTCTAACGCAGTGGTTCTCAACCGGCCTAACGCTGCTACTCTTTAATATAGTTCCTCATGTTGTGGTGACCCCCAACCATAAAATGATTTTCATTGCTACTTTATAACTGTAATCTTACTACTGTTATGAATCATAATGTAAATATCTGCTATATGACCCCTGTAAAGGGTTGTTCAATCCCCAGAAGGTTGAGAGCCACAGGTTGAGAACCACTGGTCTAGACAATTGGCAAGCTCAAGTTTTAGTAAAAGACCCTGTCTGGAAAAAGCATGGGCAACTTGTGAGGAACAACACACAACTTAGGACCCTGGCCTCCACAAGCACACATGTGCACATGTACCTACATACACATACCCATATGAACAGGTCCATACCACACACACACACACACAAGCAATAGAACAGCATGGAGAGCATATCTCATGTTAGTGAGTCAAAAAGCATGCAAACACATGTATGTACAAACAGTCAAACACATGTATGTTATACACAGACACAGAGATAAAGACATAAATATGCTGAAGCATTAAACAGAGTGATTCTGGGTGATGGAAGGGGATTCTGGATCCTTTACTAGTCCCTCAGTGTGAATGTGCTGTCTTCATATGGTTAACAACAATGAAAAGAAAGAAAGACGTGACTAAGTGACTTTGAAGGGTCAGAAATAAGCCATAATTTTACAGTATGTGCTAGTGTGTGTGTGTCTGTGTGTGTGTGTGTGTGTGTGTGTGTGTGTGTGTCTGTGTGTGTGTGTACATGTCTGTAGACCAGAGAAGACTGTAAAGCTCAACTCTGCTGGCAAGCCTTGCTAATATCTAGGATCTGGTGAATGGATCACTTCCTGTTAACACCACTGAAGCTCCAGCCCCTGGTTTGGTCTAATCAATTAGCATTTCCCATTGAGACTGGATGCTCTCATTGTCCTAGCATGAATCATTCATGTGGGCTTCTGGTTATGTGGCTCAGTTTCCCTCAGAAATAATGGCCCCCAGGGAACAAATGCCTTGTATAAGAGGAAGTGAATGAATTGGTGCGGCATTGCCAGGTGTCAGACAAACAGCAATACATCACAGGCAAGGTGTTCCATCTATAATTAATGACAACGGTTTAAAGTTTTACCAGAAATGGATAATGCAGCACTTTCTCTGAATGCATTTTTCCCCCTGGTGGTGTGTGCATATTTTAAAGTAGGTGTGATATTAAATATACATCAAACTCTTCTTATAGGAAAATATAATTGCTGAGTAGAAAACATTATATTTATAGACGCTTCATGGTTACATTTTATGGCAGTTATTCACTCCAGGCGTGCAGTGTAGAAGTTTCATGAATGTGTCTGCTGCAGAAAACAAATTAAAAATATCAAGCAAAAATGGGAAATTGTGATGCCAATTATTTTACAGACATGTGTATAATTGCCACATTGACAGTGTCAAAATAAAAACATCGATTGCTGTTAGTTTTCTTTGGAATTACACAGCTATCATTTAAAATAAACATGTATGATCATTTCTAAGTCACAAACCCATTTGGGGAACTCAAATCTTTCCAGCAGTCAACTGAAAAATTAGATACTGAGGCAGGAACTTCCAGCATCCCCCCCAACCTCACTGGAACATTTGCCCTGCAGCAAATGGACATATTTATCTCAGGGATCCATTATTGAGAAAGGAGAATTTGAAAACTTTATAAGAATCTAGCAGACAGCTAGATCAAGTGTTAAGTTCTAGCAAATAAAATTAGGTGAAATTGGGGCTGGCTGGAGAGATGGTGTGATGCTTAAGAACACTTTTGACTTGCAAAAGACCAGAGTTCAGCTTCCAACATCCATATGGGGCAGCTTATAACTGCCTATAAGTCTATCTTCTAGGATATCTGATATCATCTTCTGTCCTTCCCAGGTACCTACACACCTGTAGCACACTCACACATACATACATACATACATACATACATACATACATACAAATAAAACTTTACAAAGTAAGGGAAATCAAAATCTCTGCCCATTTGATTACTGTATGTCTTCTTGAAACTGCTTCTTTTGCTTATTTTGAGGTCTGATCACTATCACACTGTCCCATTTCCAAAGCATCGTTGGATGTGTTTAACTTGTTAGTGCTGTGTATATTCTCTCCTTAAACTTGAGGGTAAACATAAGCATTAACAAGTTCACAAAATCACCATATTCCCCAAGGTCTGCATTGTTATGTCACGAGTCTGGGGAGATTCTAGTTTGCTATGGGTAAGTCACACATAATACGCAATTTGACTCCTTGGTGGTGGGAACAGGTACAAAGAACAGGTACAACCATCTGTGCACTGCTCTCTAACATTGCTAGGAGAGGGATCCAGCTACACTGTTTCAATATGGTCACTTACAGAATGCTTCATGTCATAGGACAAGAAACAGGAGGCCCTCAGAGTTGGATAATGTAAGTCACAAGTGTGCATCCTCTATCCACAGTGAGTGCCTACAGTACAGATGCTTGTGTGTATAAAGTGCTAGAGACAACAGGTAAAAAATGAAATTGCTCAATTAAAACATGTGATCATAGACTGGGAATGTCACTCAGTGTCATAGTGCTTGGCTAGCATGCCCCAGGAATGATACCTTTGACTTGGAGATTTCGAAATGAAATGAAAAAACAAGCAAGCAAGCAAACCAAATGTCGGGAGCTAGAGAGATAGCTCAGCACTTAAGAGCACTTACTGCTCTTGTAGAGAACCCAGGTTTGGTTCCTAGCATTCTCTGGCATCTCACAGCTACCTGTAACTCCAGATTCAGGGGATCCAATGCCCTCTCCTGGCCTCGGTGAGGCTACTCACTCACACGCACATACCCACACACAGACACATACCTGTACACATAGTTAAACAAATACATCTTTTTAAATGAATAAACAAAATGAAAAACTTTTAAAAGTTGCACTTTAAGAACTGAGCACAGTGGTCCCACCTGTAATCCCAGCATCCATGAGGTGGAGAGTCAGGAGAGTCAGGAGGTCATGACCACCCTCAACTACATCGTGCATTCAAGGCCACCATGAAGTTCAAAAGGCCCCGACTGAAAAACAGAAACCGACTGTGGGAAGTGGTATGACATGCACACAGCAAGGGACGGTCTTACCTTTGAGGGACAGGTATGTAAGGAAATGAGGTGTGTGTGTGTGGGGGGGTGTCATCAGGAAGTGAGTGAAGAGCTTGTAAAGGACCGGAAGTGACCACTTGTTACATACATGTAACAACGATTAATGAGGAAAGACAGCATGCATTTGAATGAGAACAAGGTGAGATGGGGAGTGTCAAGAGCTTGGAGGGAGGAAAGGGAAGGGGGAAGTGATGTAATGGTTTTATAATTTCAAGAAATGAAAGAAATATTTAAAAAAAAAAGAGCGAGAGAGAGGGGCCAGGTGTGCAGGCTGATGCTTTTTAATCTCAGCCCTTAGGAATTAGAGGCAGGCAGTTCGAGCCCAGCCTAAACTGCATGGTAAGTTCCAGGCCCACCAAGGTATGTAAATGAGACTTTGTCTCAGAAAACTGAAACTAAATAAATAAGCAGAGAGGCTAGGATGTTGCTGAGCATGGGAGGGAAAAACCCAGGGTGGGCCCTGTGAAGGATTGACTGGCGTTCAGAGGAACTTGACTTTGATCCCCTCTCCCAAAAGCTTTCAAAGCAGCCATACAGAAATGTGGACGCTATTTACAGCTTCGAGAAGGTTGTGGGAAACGTGCCCATGTGATCTCTGAGAAAGCCTGGGTTTATGTCACTTTTTTGTTATTCCCTGCTGTTGTAACACCACCGCTGCAGTAAGACCTTCAGCAACTGACTTCACCCAGCGTGTTTCTACATCCCAACTTTGTGCTGTATGGTGTTCATTTGAGATGGTACTTTCAGTCCTCCTTGGAGAGCTTAACTAATCCAGTACGAAAAATGTTCCGGAGCCAGCAAGATAGCTAGCAGGTAAAAAGGGGCTTGCTGCCAAGCCTGAAGAACTGAGTTCAAACCCAGGGACCCACATGGTAGTATCAGAGAATCAACTCTTGAAAGCTGTACCCTACCTTTCATCATGTGCACCACGACACGTGCATGAGTACACATGGGAACACCACACATACTCTCAAAATATAATTTTAAAATTAAATGAAATACAAAAACAATGGTTTTTCACTGACATACTTTGCATTTGTCATTTATCAGTCCATTTCCATCTCAAATGTTACCGATATTATGTTACTCTTGACCTAATAAATATTAGTCAGGAAATGGATTCAGTTCTGATTTTCAGGAAATTGGCCTGAGGAGGTGACTCATCTGCTCACAGTCTTGCTGCAGCTGATGATGAGTCTGGGGCAGCCACAGTTTGTTGCTCCCAGCCTTTTTCCTGCCTTGAATTGAATTAGGAATGAGGCTAATCGGATGGGTTTGCTGGGCAGCTGGGTGTTCTTAGGTGAAGGAGGTACTCCTGAAGACTGGTTGGAAGTGAAGGGTATGTTTCCAAGAAATCGGGTCCTCTTTGCTGGGAGCCGTGTATTAACATAGTTCAGTGGCTTAGTGAGAATGATTTGTCTTCTCTTGTGGTTCACATTTCAGCTGTGGAAAGGGGCACAAGAGGAAGGACATACCAGTTGTCAGGATCTGCGGTTACAGTGACGCAGACAGTTTCAAAGCAATTTGATCTAATGGAATTGCTTTCTTTAATTTTCTTTTCTTTTTTTTTCCTTCATCTACCTCCCCCTCCTACCTCTATCTGTCTCTCTGTCTTTCTGTTTCTGTCTCCATCTCTGCCTCTCTGTTTCTTTGTATCTCTGTCTCTCTTTGTCTCTGTCTCTGTTTCTGTCTGTCTGTCTGTTTGTCTGTCTCTCTGTGTGTGTATGAGTGTGTGAGTGTGTGTGTATGTGTGTCTTCATGAGGATATGATATGCACACAGGCACATATCATACATGTGCTCACGTGTGGGGCCTAGATGTTGATGTCCAATGTTGTCTTCAGCTGATTTCCAGGTCATTTTTTGAGATGTGATATCTAACTAGCCTGGCTTCACCTGTTGCCTAGACAGGCTGGCCAGTGAGTGCTGGTGATCTGTTTATGTCTGCCTTGCCAGCCCTGTCGTTATAGGGATGTGCTACCGCATCTCGCCCTTCTCGTCAGTGCTGGAGAGCTGAACTCAGCCCTCATGCATGCACAGCAAATGACTTTCAGACTGAGCCATCTCCCCAGCCCTGAGATCTTTCTAATTAGACCTTGGCCTTGGATATGGTGTTACAGTTTTAAAAGTGGTTTAAGATAATAATGCTCAGGCCAGTCTTGCTATCAGACCCAATTCCACATCCTCACGGATGGTGTCTGTTTGCCAGTGAGAACATGGTGGGGCCTGTTTAGCCCCTTGACCTCTCTTGTTCCCATTATACACTGGTCCCCTGTAGGAAGCCCCTTTATCCACACAGTGTTTAGAACCAAGCTCACTTCTGTCTTTTATGCTTCATCCTCCTTAGCTCTGGTTTGCTTCATAGAGCACATAGCTGAGCCTTATAGAGGTCAGAGTGCACATTCGTGGGCCTTCATAGAGGTCAGAGTG